>NW_027671342.1:0-195392 GCF_964165515.1 Mesoplodon bidens
GGGATTTTGCTTGGATAAAGGGTTCTGCAAACAAAAGGGAGGGGGGGGGATGGGGTGGGAGAGAAGAAGGCTGTTGGTTTAAAACTAACCCCTGCTCTATAATATCTGGGCATTTGGATAGTGATTGTCTCAGCGGAGTTTGTGATAAATACCGAGTGGCCGCAGGCTCGAGGCTTCTCCACGGAAAACGCCTGGAGGGCAATTGTCAGTTCAGTACGGGCCCATCAGCCTTCACGGACAGTCCTCTGAGGGTAGAGTCAGCATCCTTCTGGGAGAAGGGAAGAGTCTCGTAAGCACCTATGCCCTGTCCCAAAAGACAGCCTTATTTCCTCCCTGAGTTTTGTGACTACCCGGTAGGGTTGCCAGATTGAGGGGAAAACAAACAAACCAAAAACACGATGCCCAGTTAAATTTTAATTTCAGATAAACAACAAAAGCTATTCGGTATAAATGTCCTAAATATTACACGGGGCATATTCACACTCACAAATTTGTTGGCTTCATTCTGGAATTCAGATTTAACTGGGCATCCTGTATTTTATCTGGCAACCCCTCCAACATTTACTGAGCACCAACTAGACACCAAGCAGGGAGGTTCTGAAGCAGGTGTCGCAAGATGGCAGCCCACAGATATATTCCATTTGTCTCTTGGGATTTTTTTTTAAAGTTACATTTCAAAATAGGGCAGTTTCCTGGAATATTCTTGATTTCCAGCTTCTCTGGGAAACTTGGAAGATCTGGCGACCCTAGGCCCACAGACCCACAAGCCACCATCACAAGCCTCCATCTTCCAGGCCCCTTAGAAAGGCGCTGGGCTCGTGTGTTTGCTGCTGTCCACCACCACCCCAGCTCACTTCACCCACTTCTTTTACTTTCCTGGCCGCTGTAGGAATCAGGTTGGCGACCCCAGTGGATGCTCAGGGCTCTAGGAGAACGTCTCCTTCCTGACACCACTGCACATTCACCTGCGGAGTGTCAGTCTGCAAGGGAGACCCCAGTTCCCTCTCACTTTTGTGTCTCCAGTGCCTAGGGGATGCTCTTTCTTTGATGAGCTGCCCCTGAGGTGCAGGGTCTTGAGCAGATCAGGGTCAGCAATAGTCATCAAACCCCAGGGGAGCGGCAAGCTCCAGGTTTTCAGTGATGCTGGCTTGCCAACAGGCCCCTGTAGTCCCTGCCAGGGAGGTTAGCCACTGGGGCTTTCAACATTTCCACTGGGTGGAAAGCCACTGGACATCTACAGCCTCTTCCACTGATCTAGGAGGCTCTGCTTCCAGCTAAAGCAGATCTGTCCTCCAAGAAGAATGCAGTATCCTTCATAGCCTTCTTGGTTGACCACCTCCTTCTCTGCTGGAATCTGGAACAGAGATTCCCTAAAAGGTGCAGCAGGACAGTGTAGCGTTACCCCAAAGCCACACCCCCTTCTGCAGACCTCTATCCTCACCTCCTCACCTAGGAAGGCTCAACATTCCATCCAAATGGGTAGCATCTGAAAGTTGAGAAAAATCCATTTTTCTCTGATGCAAAAGGCAAAGAAGAACATAAGCTAAATTTTGTCAATATTCTTTCTGTGTTAGAGACGAATGTTTGGAGAGCTGATGAAGAACTCAAAGATGCAGAACTCACATTTCCAGGTGAGCCAGAAGAGAGAAGAGAGAAAACCCTAGGACGTCAGCAGGAAGCCCAGTGGACAGTTATCCCACATCTATTATGTATTGAGCCTTTGGCATGTGCCGGGCACAGAGCCAAACACTTGACGTGCAGTATCTCTTTTAAGCTTCACAACAACCCTATGGGGTGGGTGTTGTTATTATACCCAATTTACAGATGAGTTGTCTGAGGCTCAGAGACTTTCTTTGTCCAGAGCCACACAGCTCAGTAGGAGAGCTGGGAATCAGTGCAGATCTGACACCCAGGTGAGTGCTAGCTTTTCCTCCTTTAGGTTATAAACCTCCAGGTAATAAACCTGATACATTTCCAGTGGAATTTGTCTTAAATTTCAAGGAAGCATCCTCTAGAATTCTCTTCAAAGTTGAGGATTAAGACTATGAAATCTTGAACATGTTGAAACATTGCCATTGACAAATCAGCCCTGGAACTGGAATTAAGCCAGTCCACGTTCCCACTTTGCAGACAGTAGAGGCAAGCTCTCAGGAAGCTAGAAAGCCAAACACATTTTGGTTGAATATGAGAGAGGAGACATTCAAGTTTGATAAAAGGCCACAGTCATGCTGAGGCAACCAAATTATCATGGGAAGAAACGAAGATATTCTAGGTGAGGGATATATTTGGAAAATAGAAGCTTCTCAACCAGCATCCTTGTGCTAAGACCAGAAGGTGGTTACTCCCCAGAGCAGGATGTTAAGAGGATAGAGAGCATCCTGAGGGCCCCACTTGATCTGAGACGTTTGCCACCCTGCAAAGTGGAAACGACTGGAAGTTTGTTACTTATTCACTCACATATATGACTGAGCTGGGAGGAGGCAGAAACTGCCCTACATCTAGGTTTTGTCTGAGGACCACCTGCGGATGTGAAATGGCAGAGGAGATATTGGGATGGGCCCCGGATGTTGTGGGAACATTGTGCTTCTCTGAGATGTGAGACACCCTGGAACTTCACGCTGCCTCTGGCTTTAACAGAAGCAGGGCAGATGGTGCTTCGGCTAAGAGCAAAGAGCCAGCTTCCCATTCTCCCTGCCCTCCAGCCTGAGCTTAGAAGTTTGGTGTCTAGGATCTCCTCAGTACAGAAAGGTTTCCTCCAGGTTCCTTGCCAAGTGTAACTTGGGCGACTCCTTCCCCAAGAGTGGGCCTTGGGCTTCCCTGGTGGCTCAGTGTTTGAGAGTCCGCCTGCCTATGCAGGGGACACGGGTTCATGCCCCGGTCTGGGAAGATCCCACATGCCGCGGAGCGGCTGGGCCTGTGAGCCATGGCCGCTGAGCCTGCGTGTCCGGAGCCTGTGCTCCGCAACGGGAGAGGCCACAACACTGAGAGGCCCGTGTACCGAAAAAGATTAAAAAGAGGGGGAGGGGGCTTTTTTAAGGATATAGGGGTGAGTGCCTCATAAAAACTGGGAGCTGAAAGAGAGCCTGGCCTCGAAATAGAACTGGTAAGCCATCAGATCTCAGGCATCATCTCTTTTACACACACACAAGCATGTGCACACGCACACACAGGCCGTATCTCCTCTCTGTGTCTCTGTGTGGCTCCCCTGATCTCTGCTCTCTCCAGTCATGTGACAGGAAGGAATGACCTCATGGTCCCCCAGTTCAAAGGACCAGCCCAGGAAGCAAGTAGCATCTTAGAGCCCATAAGCCCAAATCCTGGGAGTGACCATCTTAAAAGCCCAGCCCGTGCCAAGTGCCCGATCAGGAATGACCAGGGACAGAGTCACACACATGGCTGCCTGGATCCAGGAGTAGTGCTCAGAAAAGGGTGAGACAGACCCCCTAGAGTATGCTGCATTTTACCCTCCTAAGACATCAGAGACATAAGGCATTCAGTTCAGTAACAGCTTTTCGAGAGAAAGTCCATCCTAATGAAATTGCCTATCATCAGAAACTCCTGGTTCAAAAAAAGATGCAAATGTAAGAAGAAAACATTATATGTGTATCTGGAAGAGTGTACACCAAAATGTGAATAAGATTACCTGTGGGTAGTGTGATAATTGTGGATCATTTTACCTTCGTTTTGCTCACGTCTATGTGTGTATATAAATATTTTTTACAACAAAGATTTTATCTTGAGTAAAAAAAAATGTCATTTGAGAAATATTTGGGGATCTCCCTACAATTATAGAGTCTGGGCATTTGTTGCTCTTGCTTGTTGTAGGTTGGAGCCAGAAAAGGCACCCCAAAGATGGACCAAGGAAGGGAGATGCTGAAGAGAGAAATGTCCAGCAAATCCAGCCAGAGCCTTCTGTTTTCTAAACCTGGTGGAAGGAACTAGAAACGTCGTCCCGCTGGGCCTTGCGTGATCCTCCGTGAGTCAGTGTAACTCTTCTGCGTCAAATTACTAAGCTGCTTTTTTAGGACATTAAAGGTTGCTACCCTAGTGTGTTGCTTCCTAGACTGGTATTTTGCACAATACTGGATTTTGGAGTGTGTGAGGAGAGGGGTTCTTTTCACAGATATTATGAATGTAAACATACGCAGGCATATGAAGAATAAGTTTGAAATTCAGACTCCTAGGCCTGGTCGATGCAATTATGTGTTTGGGTAGTGACAAACCCAAATGTCACACCTCCAAGGAGCTCTGAGAAGCCCGCAGTTGAGAAAACCCAGGGCGTGTACTGGGGCCACAGGACAGAATGGTAACCTCAGGGCTGTTGGGGCCATGGTATAGTGCATTTATATCTGAATTGATTATAATAAATGTGAACAGCAACCAGTTTTATCGCTTCCATAACAGTGAGTCATGTTTATATGGCGCTCTGCGGTGTTCAAAACACTTCTCGTCTAATCCTCTCTCAAGCCCTGGGAGGTAAATAGCATTATGTTCCCCATTTTACAAATGAGGAAGCTGAGGCCGAGAGAGGTTAAATGGCCCGTCTAAAGTCACACAGCTAGTAAATTCAAGAATTGGGTCTGGAACCCAGGTTTCTAACTCCATCTCACGCTGCCCATTCTGCCGCACCAAGACAGCCCAGTAGGTCAAGTCCCAGGCCATCAGGACAGACCAAGTACCCAGTCATCAAAGAACACACACTGCCCAGGTGAACACACCCCTTTCCCGTGGTGTTTGAAGAGACCCTCATTTTTGCCTTCTCTCCAGCCATCTGTTCTCTCCCTGCCTTTCTTGTACAGCCAGAGACCACCAAACAAAACAGGAGGAAGAGCCAGAAGCCATGAATATCATTTATTTTTTATTTTTAAAAAGCCACAATAAAAGTATTTTGATATTTTAAAACCAAATGCATTCTTTATACTGATTAAAACTAGAAGGAAATGGGAAAAATGATTTGCATGATCTTCCACTAAAGGTACTTCTTACACAGTGAGAAGGGTGAGCATCACCTGACCTTAAAAATAATCTTGAAAATCCCAGCAGTTTTCCATAAAGAACATATTACTTATACTGTACCATATCCCCCAAATCCAAAACAGCAATCTCCAGCACCAGAAAAGATCACTTGGTCAGGCAGTAGTTAAGTAGCTGGCTCATGTTTGGAAGCCAAATTGTGTGGGAAAAAAACTACTTTGGTTGAATACAAATATTTGAATTTGCATAAGTTAAATGTAATGCCTATGTGACTCCACTGTATTTGAGGTCTTTCAAAGGACGTGTTAATCTTTATCGTATCAACATTGCAACCCACAATGGCAATGTCCTTTCTTCACTCCTTGAACTAGATGGTTCTTTAGGTGTCTCCTCAGCCACACACCCCTTTCTCTGAGAATGCACATTCCCCAACCAGGTTTACCCTACCTACTGCTGCTCTCTTGGCCACACCTGACTGGCTGATCAGTAGATAGTCTACCCAAGCCAGACCAATCAGGTTTCTCCTCTAACCCAAGCTGGGCCAATCAGCACCTGTGCCCTTGATATTTGGAAGTGGGACACGGAGTTACCACACAGGTCATTAATGGCCCGGAGCTGAAAGTCTTGATGCAGTTCCCAGCTGGGGTGGCCATTTCTCCCACAGTGTTTGGAGAAACAAAGCCAGTCTTAGAAAGAGATGGCCAGGATAGATAAGCAACAGGTAGAGACAAGAAACCAAGACCCAGGGAATTCCCTGGCCGTCCACCCTGCACTTTCACTGCCAAGGGCCCGGACTCAATCCCTGGTCAGTTAGCTAGGATCGCATAAGCCACACCGTGTGGCAAAAAAAAAAAAAAGAAGAAGAAGAAACCAAGACGACCCCCAGAGAGACAGTGCAGCAGACACTACAAGCCCCTTAGTCATTGCCCCCCTCTACTGTATAAGCAGCCCGCGAAATGCCCTCATTTCCCAGCCTCCCTTGCAGCTAGACCTGGCTGTGTTGTTCAGTTCTGGCCAGTGACATGCAGGTGAAGGCCCTGGGCAGGGCTTCCCTTCTGGAATTAAAGGCAAGGCTTTGCTAGGAGAAAGTTTTTCTCTTTGTCCCTTTGCCTTGTCTCCTTTTCTTCTCCTGCAGCTCGGACTTGGAGCTGGAGCAGCCATGTTGGGGATCACCAGGTAACAAGCAAGAGACCAAAGCCCACCTCAAAGGACAGTGGAGTGGAAAGACATGAAAAGCCTGGGTGGGAGCCTAGTGGCATCACTGTGCTCTGCACTGTACCTGAACTGCCTACCTCTGTACATCCTGTTGTATAAATAAATAAATCCTATTAGTTTAAGCCACTGTGGTCAGATGTACCTGTTTGTGCTGTGGAGCCAAACACTCAAAATTTAGTGACTTAAAATGGCAACTATTAGTTCTCATGATTCCAGGCGTCAAGCTGGCCACTTGTACTAGTCTGGTTGGTTTGGCTGGGGCTCGTTTAGGGTGGCTTCGTGTACATGCCTGCCTGGTCATTGCCAGGCAAGCTGGGTTAGGACAGTGGTTCTCACCTGGGGGCAATTTTGCCACCCAGGGGGCATTGGGCAATGTCTGGACACACTTTGGTTGTTAAACTGGGGTGGGGGTGATCCTATCATCTCGGGGTAGAGGCCAGGGATGCTGCTAAACATCCTGCAGTGCACAGAACAGCTGCCCACAACCAAGACTTATTTGATCCAATATGTCAATAGTACCGAGAATGAGAAACCCTGGTCTAGAAAGGCCTCAGCTGGGACGTCTGATTCTGCCTGGTGTGGTCCCTCATCACCCAGCAGGCCAGACCAGGCCACGTGTGGTGGGTACAGGTTTCCAAGAGCAGCAGGAGAGAGAAAGCCCCAAAGCACACTTTTCAAGTCTCCACCTGCCATGTGTTTGCCAACATCTCATCAGACAAAGCAAGCCACATGGCTAGAGTTCATTTGGGAGGGGCTCCAAATTTTTACCATCTACCCACATCCAGGTTTCTGTTATTTAAAGCTGAAGGCAGCGCGCGCCCAGAGCGTTAACGGGCGGGGGCGGGGGTGTGGAGTTGGGAGGTCAACTGGGCCTCCTGGTAGCCTCCCTGAGTTCAACCAATCCAGTGAGGAGAAGCCGTGGGCGGGCCGAGCTCCGCTGCCAGAGCGGCGTGAAAAATTTCCCAAGGCAGAGTGAAAACCTTTCCTGAGCGACTGAGCATGCCCAGTGGTGAAAGGTCCAGCCCAACTTTCACCACATCCCAGACTCCAGAGGGACTTTTCTGAAACCCAGAGAATTGACCATGTCCTCAAACAGCTTAAAAATCTTCCAGGGCTCCCCCATGCCTCCTCAGGAAAAAAAGATCACACTTCAGTGGGTTTTTTATGCTTCATCCTCAACCTATTTCTTCAGCCACGTCTCCCACTACTTTTGCAAGAACTCTTTTGCTCCACGGATGTTGCAAACTTGCAGCTTCTCATACATACCATGTTCTCTTTGCACACAGGTTCACCTACCTGCGATTCTCTGCCCAGGCCCTCTCTACCAGGGTAATTGCATCTGTGCTTTCTAGGTCTATGAAGACAGTCATGCTTCATCCCTCTGGCATAGCTCTTGTTTTTTTTTTTTTTTTTTTGCATCTTTGTTGAAGTGTAGTTGCTTTACAATGGTGTGTTGGTTTCTGCTTTGTGGCAGGGTGAATCAGTTATGCATGTGCATGTGTTCCCATGTCTCTTCCCTCTTGCGTCTCCCTCCCTCCCGCCCTCCCTGTCCCACCCCTCTAGGTGGTCGCGGGGCGCCGAGCTGATCTCCCTGTGCTGTGCAGCTGCTTCCCACTAGCTATCTATTTTATGTTTGCTGGTGTATATGTGTCCATGGCATAGCTCTTCTTATTCTGTGTTGTGAATATACTCTATGTGCTCACATGTCTTATCTTCACTAGAATGTGAGCTACTTGAGGGCAGGGGTCTTGGCATATTTTATACCTGGATGGAACTCTAAGACCGACCAGGGTGCCTGGCACAGGAGAGATACTCAAAAATTGTTTATTGAATAAATGAATGGATTATGAGCTCCATGAAGGGAAAAAAAAAAAGCTGAAGGCATTCCAACTGATGCAGAAAGTTGCCCTGATTCCTGATGACTTTCTGGTTCCTGGTTTCTTTCCTTGGAAAGGCCCATTCCAATGCCTGCCCTTGGGTTCCACTAGGACTTTTTGTATCACTCAAGATTCTCTGGTTGCAACCAACAGAAATCTCCTGTGGCTAACTTAAACAGAAAAGGAGTTTACTGAAGGGAAATGCGGAAGGTTAGAGAAACAAAGGGCAAGCAAAGCGGAGGAGTCTGGACAGGCAGGAGCCATCTTTTCTTCCCCGTAGATGTCCCCTTTTTTCTTCAGCCGGTTTGAGTTTCTGTTATTTGCAACCAAAATGGCATTTACTAAGACGCTCTGCACAGCCCCAACTGGTAGCTCTGAGAAGCTACCAGCGACCTTTCTTTCCCCTGACGTTGTACCAAGGGACAGCAAGGTACCTGCAGTCCCCCCCGAGAACTCCCAATCTTCTGATCCCCCAAGAAGCTAAAGCAAACAACTTCCTTCCGCCCTTGCCAATGGGGGCCCATTTGGATTTGTGACTTTGCAGATAAGGTGCCCTTCTCCAGCAACTTGGCAGAGCCAGCAGTGCCTGCAGTTGTGGAAACCGGGGTCATGAAGTGTCTACGGAAGAAAACAGATTCCCCTGGATCCGTGTTGCAAAGTGTGTTCCTGGTAAGTGGAGTGGTTTCCAATTTTTTAGGGTCTTAGGAATGAAAGCAATACACTAACGATGAGAGGAAACCCAAAATCTGCTAATGCATTTATTTTATTATTATTATTATTATTATTTTTAATTTATGGCTGCATTGGGTCTTCGTTGCTGCTCCCGGGCTTTCTCTAGTTGTGAGCAGGGGCTACTCTTTGTTGCGTTGCGTGGGCTTCTCATTCCATGGCCTTCTCTTGTTGCGGAGTACAGGCTCTAGGCATGGAGGCTTCAGTAGTTGTGGCTTGCAGGCTCAAGAACGCAGGCTCAGTAGTTGTGGCGCACGGGCTTAGTTGCTCCGCGGCATGTGGGATCTTCCTGGACCAGGGCTCGAGCCTGTGTCCCCTGCATTGGCAGGCGGATTCTTAACCACTGCACCACCAGGGAAGCCCCTCATTTACTCTTAATGCTTCCCCCTGTTGAGGACAAACAGGAGGAAAAAAGAAAGGGCAGGGCTTCCTTGGTGGCGCAGTGGTTGAGAGTCCGCCTGCCAGTGCAGGGCACACGGGTTCGTGCTCTGGTCCGGGAGGATCCCACATGCCACCGAGTGGCTGGGCTCGTGAGCCATGGCTGCTGAGCCTGTGCGTCCAGAGCCTGTGCTCCGCAGCAGTAGAGGCCGCAACCGTGAGAGACCCACGTACCGAAAAGAAAAGAAAAAAAAAAAGGGGGCAATAGCAAGGTTCCAAATGAGCTGAGAAATGACCTTCTAAAAGGGCTCTCAATCTGGCCTCTGGTAGATGTCTGTCAGGGTTTCTGCCCAGCCTAGACCTTCCTCAGGAGAGAAGACGTTTAGGGCTTACAGTGGGCTGACTGGTGGCCCCAAAGATCTCAGGCTCTAATCCCTGGGACCTGAGAATGTTACCTTACAAGGTAAAGTTTTGCGGATATAAGGATTTTGAGTTGAGACTATCCTCGCCCTAAGTGCCATCTGTAAGTGTACTTATAAGTGAGAGACAGGATGAGATTATATACAAAGAAGAGGCGGAGGCAGTGACCACAGAGGCAGGACTAGAGTGCTGCACCTACAAGTCAAGGGATGCCAGCAGCTTCTGTGGTTAGAGTCTTTTGAACTCCTTGGCTTTTCAGCTCCTAGGCTGTAAGATTTGAATCCGCAAATGCCCCAAGAAGAAAAGCTGCACCAAATGTCAAGCTTGCGTCTGTGTTTCCCTTCTCTCCAGAACTTGGCCCACATGTCTTGGTGTCTCTCTAACATTCAGATGCCAGCGAACAGATGTTTTCTTACTTTATCCAGGTTTTCTAAAATTTCTTTAGACTTCACCTGATCTTATGTTATTACTGAACTACCATGTCAATTACCTCTAGGAAGAAAATTTACAATTTTTAGAGAAAATGGAACCCTGGTACAGTGTTGGTAGGAATGTAAACTGGCACAGCCACTGTGGAAAACAGTATGGAGGGTTCTCAGAAAACTAAAAATAGAACTACCATATGACCTCGAAACTCAACTCTTGGGTATAAATCCGAAAAAAACAAAAACACGTGTTTTCAAAAACATGTATTTGAAAAGATACATGTACCCCAATGTTCAGAGCATCATTATTTGCAATTACCAAGATATGGAAGCAACCTAAGTGTCATCAAGAGATGAATGGATAGGGGCTTCCCTGGTGGCGCAGTGGTTGACAGTCCGCCTGCCGATGCAGGGGACACGGGTTCGGGCCCCGGTCCGGGAAGATCCCACATGCCGCAGAGCGGCTCTGCCCGTGAGCCATGGCCACTGAGCCTGCGCGTCCGAAGCCTGTGCTCCGCAACGGGAGAGGCCACAACTGTGAGAGGCCCGCGTACCGCAAAAAAAACACACAAAAACCCCAAAACAAAACTAAAAAACACCCCGTGGGTAGTCAGAGGAGTGGACCGTCACAGCTCATCCTCCTGTGCCGTGTGCCAGGCATGATCTGAGCACTTGTACACATGCTAACTTATTAAAATACTTCTAACAATCCTATCAAGTTGGGACTACCATCACCCCGCGTGCAGACTGAACAAAAGGAAACAGAATATGGTGTCCTCCTTGTGTTCACAAAGCCCGTTAACTGGCAGAGGCAGGACTTGAAGGCCACAGTCCGGCTCCCGAGTCCATGCCATGCTTTACAGCCTCCAACTTCTCAAACTCATTCCTAAAGCCACCTGGGAAGGAGGAACCAGGCAACTAAAGACTGGGTTTGAATCAGACTCCACGTCTGACCAGCCACGTGATCCCGAGCAGGGGGCCTCGCCTCTCTGAGTCTCAACCTGGCTCCCTTACAAAATGGGCACATTAATGGGAATGTCAGCCTTCAGCAACGCTGTGACGAGTATCAGTGTAGCATGTGTGAACGGGCTTTGTAAACTCTGGAGTGTTCTGTGAGGTATAAACTACCCTCTATTCTCATTAGAGGGAATTCATTTCATAACCTGCTCCCGGCGCTTGAACTTGGCTGTGCATCCAGTCAGTGCTGGATGATCTGGAACCAACAGCTGGTCTATTTATGGCTGAAAACCCACAGGTCATAGGAAGACAGCAGCACCCGAGCCCCTGGGTGGCCACAAAGATAAGGTCCGTGTCTCGAGGACCGATAACATGGTGGTCACTGAAGGAACAGGCCCCCTCCTGCCCCTTCCACTAGTGACAACTGAAAACCTTGATTTCCCCAACACCCCGATCCAAGATCAACCCGACTCTGCCCAATGTTGGAGAAGTACTGGCGTGTCCTGCAGGCCTGGCTGGCCCCCTCTGACTGTGTGTTGCCTCTTTCCACAGATCAGTGCCCTACAGCAAGGCTACAACCAGGTGCTGTGCCAGACCCTGTCTGAGAGAAAATTAGAAATCACCTCCCTGAAGCACGAGGCCGAGAACTTAAGGAGGGAGGCCGCCATCACGTCAGGTGAGGCCCTTCTGCATTCAGGCCCCAGAGCTTCTGCCCTCCCCCTGCAGACATCACCAGTCAACCAGCACACCTGTGCCCTTGACCTGGGTGCAGCCTCAGGGATCACCCGTGTCGGTGCATTAGAGTTCTCCCTCAGTGGAGGTTTCTTGCCGCCCAGTTCCGAGGGCAGGGCCTGGTAAATATTTGAGAGAATGGTATCTCTTGGCTACAAGGTCTCCTGAGCACTGGCCCCACCAGGGAGAACACAGGTCGCCTTGTGGCTTGGGTGGTTCCACAAAGCAGCCTGAGTGCAAACTAGAGCGTGGACAAAATGGGGTCACTCCTTTAAGGCACCCATGGTCTCACCCATTTCAGCCGAGTGCACTTGGGCCCAAAGGAAACCATTTTCTAATTTTATCAGAGGTGGTTGCCTGATAAAGGGCTTGGGTTGGGAGAGGGGCAGCCAACGCACAGCTGTAGCTGAGCTTTGATTCCCTGGATTCCTTCATTGCTTCCACATGTTTCTTGAGCTCCTACTAGGTGTCAGGCCCCGTTCCAGGCTCCGGGGAGGGAGAGCCAAGCAAGACAGTCAGATTCCTGTACTCACAGATTCGGGAGGGGGTGACAGACAATAAAAGTAAACGGATGAATAAACAAGCCCACTTCAGAGAGCAGTGGTGCTGTGGAGAAAATAAACTGTGTGTCGTGGTGGCCAGCGCTTCAAGGGGGAAGGCCAAGGGGGACCAGCTTAGTGGGTGTGCAACCATGGAACTCAGGTGGGACTTGAACCCGTGGGCTGGGACTCGAACCCAGTCAGAACCCACTATCTTTTAATCGAGATCACGCATGTGGTCTCGGGACTTAATAAAGCTCAGGTTCTTTATGTCTCATGCAGAAAGAATTCAGTGAGAGACAAAGTAAGAAGTGGATTTCTTTAGAGAGAAACACACTCCACAGACAGAGTGTGGGCCATCTCATAAGGCTAGAGGCCCCTAAATATGGGGTGGTTAGTTTTTATGGGGTGGGTAATTTTATTGGCTAATGAGTGGGAGGATTGTGAGAACTCTAATATTTTGGGGAAGGGGCGGGGATTTCCAGGATTTGGGCCACAACCCACTTTTTTTTTTTTTCCTGTACACAGGCCTCTCGCTGCTGTGGCCTCTCCCGTTGCGGAGCCGCGGAGCCCTGGCTCCGGACGCACAGGCTCAGTGGCCATGGCTCACGGGCCCAGCCGTTCCGCGGCATGTGGGATCTTCCCGGACAGGGGCACGAACCCGTGTCCCCTGCATCGGCAGGCGGACTCTCAACCACCACGCCACTAGGGAAGCCCCACCACCCACTTTTTGACATTTATGGTCAGCCTCGGAACTGTCCTGGTACTGGTGGGTGTGTCATTTCGCTCATGTATTACAATGAGTCTGTAATGAGGCTCCAGTCCCCCTGGAAGACGAATCTTACGCCCCCTTGGACCTAGCTGATTCTAACCAGTTTATGTTGTATCCTCCACGGCTATGTCCTTCTTTTAGAGAGGACCTGTTTCACGTGGGCAAGGACAAGCCAAGGGCAAGAGAGGCTGCATGGAGTGAACAGGGGATTGTGGGGCTGGGCAGGGTCGGGGGGTCTGGGTTTTTATTGCAAGGGTGTTGGGAATCCAGTGGAGGTTTTTAAGCAGAAACTGACATGCCTAGAGACCTGAAGAGGATGGGACCACTCACAGACGAGGGGAGGGAGAGAAGCAGGTGACAGGGAGGAGGCAGTGAGCCTCGGAGGGGCACATCACTCTGAAAGCAGTCGGCGCGTAACAGGAAACATGCCCACAGCTGTAGAAGCCAGACATAGCATTGAGTCGCACGTGAATCCCCATCTCTCTATGAATCTGTGCTTTTCTTCTGCCTCACTCTGCAACTTAATCACACCCAGCCCCACCCCCTGCTGCCCCCAGGTCTCTGCTTATGCTCCTCCCTCACTTGGGATGTCCTCAGATATTTTCTGAGCACCTCCCCCAGGCTAGGTGCTGTTCTGGGCACCAGGAACGTAAGGATGAACTCGCTGGTCCTCACCTTCCTCCCGTATGTCGGCCAGTGAAACCTCATCCAAGCATCAAGCCTGTCTCAGATCCCACCTTCTCTGATCAGGGAGTCGGACAGACCTGGGTTGGGATAACGCTTGAGATGGGCTGGAGCCACTCAAAGTGTGGCAAGCCCCAGAGGGATTTCCAAGTAACTGAACTGTGTCCTGGAGGCAAAGCTCATTTTTAAAATGAAATTCTGGAGCATTTTGTGCTTTATTTCATAGACATTCTTGATTGATACCTACCACTAAAACTGGGCCTGATGTTCTTTCAAGAAAAGAACCGTAGGAGATAACCCAATACCACTGCATTTATGCACCCTTCTTCCCACTTTTATTCAAAATGATACTACAATGCAAGAGGGAAGAGATATGGGGAGATATGTATATGCATAACTGATGCACTTGGTTATAAAGCAGAAACTAACACACCATTGTAAAGCAATTATACTCCAATAAAGATGTTAAAAAAAATGATGCTATAGTAATGGAGTAGTTATCTATTGCTGCATAACAAGTTACCCCAAAATGTAATGGATAAAACCCCAACCAATATTTATTATCTCCCCCAGTTTCTGTAGTTCAGGAATTTGAGCGGGGGGTGACTTAGTTCTCATGAGTTGCAGTCAAGATGTTGGCTGGGGCATCAGTCATGTCATCTAAAGCCTCGGGGGGAGCCGGAGGATCCCCCTTCCGAATGGCTGCTCATGTGGCTATTGGCTGGAGGCCTTAGTCCCTCAGCCCACATGCTTCTCTCTAGGGCTGCTTGAGTGTCCTCACAACACAGCAGTTGGCTTCCCCCAGAGTGAGTGATTCAAGAGGGAGCAAAGAGGAGGCCACAGTGTCTTTTATGACTCAGCCTGAGAGGAAACAGTCCGTCATTTCCACAGTATCATATTGGTTACCCATGGCAGCCCTATTCAGGGTGGGAGGGGCTACACAGGGCATGAATTCTAGGCGGCAGGGATCATTGGGGCCATTTTGGAAGCTGGCTGCCGAGAAAAATAATAGGCGCCATGGAACAAACATAATTTAGACACTTCTTGTTCTTGGGACATACCGTCTCATTTGACCCTTACAATAAATCTGTGTGGGACAGACAGTGGGAGGTGAAATAGCTTGTCCAAGACCATGAAGCTAATAAGTGGTAGAGAGGGGTCCAAACTCAGAGGACTGTGAAACCAACCACCCCATCAATAGCGTCCAGCAGTGCCCTCTGCAACACGCCCGTCTCCTGGCCTCTGGAGAAGAATTCCTAGACCTTCCCTGTGCTGGGACTTTGTTCCCCAGGCCCATGGTGTGGCCTCTCCTCCCAGCTTTGCCTGGCCTGTGCCCACAAGGGGCCCCCACAGGTTTCTCCTCTCGCTGGTGCTGACTGCCCCTCATTCTCACTGAAGCCTCAAACCCTGTTCTGTGGACTTTGCTCTCATTCCCATTCCTGCTCTGGGACCCTTGGAAAAAGCCTCCCCAGTTCTAGGCGGGCACCGGTGGTGGCCCAGGCTTGGAAGGTCTTGTCCGAACGTTGGCTGACAGCCATGGTGTTGCCAATAATCCTTCCTGCCTCTTTCACCTCCATGAGTCTTTTGGTTTGGCTTGGTTTGGTTCTTTTACAGAGATGGTGTCATCTTTGCAAAGAGACGTGTTAGTAAAGGATGGTCAAGTTCAACAACTAAAACAGGAGGTGAATCAACTGAAAAGTGAGAACAAAGAAAAGGATCACCAGCTCGAAGCCCTCAGCTCCAGAGTGTGTCGGGTCATCAGCAAATTGTAGCTGCGAAAAGCAGACACAGTGGAGTCACATGACACACGGTGGTGAGATGAGGCCAGTGCCCAAGGACACAGGGAGGGTAGCTGCTGGGCAGGTGGCCAACTTCTCTGAAGCCTTTCAAAGGACAGTGTGTATGTGGCTCAGAAGAAGCATAATATATTTTCAAATCCAGCAAACATTTTCTAACCCCTATTATAAATGAGTTTGTTTAATCCCAGCAACAAACACACCTATGAGCATATACTGCCATTACAAAGTTTAATATTAAGCAGAATACGATCTCTCTGTGAGCAAGGATGACCACACGGCTGCATCGTGGTCCCAGCACCACTGGTTCTCATAATTGTCTTCAAAGCAGAACGTTTGAAGATCCAGATGCAAACACGCAGACTCTCATTTCTTCCTTAGACTTTAGTGTGTAGAATGCCTCTATGGAAGATGAACGTGGTAGGCAAGCAAAGAGCTTTTTACATGTAACTTTGACTATTTGCAAATCTTGCCTTCAATGCTAACTTTAGAATCCTGACTCTATAGGATAAGATTTCTCAGTATTTGCATGATGTGCCTGTTTCTGTGAGTCAAGGTAAAACCTCAAAGCTTTCATCTCAGGTGGCAACTCAGAGATTCCCAGAGGCTACCCGATAGCTAGGTCTGCATGGGGGTGGGGTGAGAACAGATCTTGAGGTTCCAAGGAAAAGGCACAGTAGGTAATACCTGGTACGTAGTACCATACCCAGTTTGGAGCTGGTGAAAGGCACTGCATGAGCTTTGGGATCAGACAGACCAGGGTCCAATCCCAGAGCTTTCTCTTATTGTAAATTATTTGGCCTCCATTTCCCCATCTGTGAAATGGGGATGACAAAATCGTTTTCTGAGAAGTGGGAGGCTGGTTTTAGTTGTGCTCTTCTGCCTCTGCCCTGGGTCGGCTGCCTGGCCAAGCCCTCTGCATTCGTTTCTCCCAAGCAGAGTGTCTTCCCAGGCATGTGCTATAGCTGTTTAATGTGGTGTGTGTGTGTGTGTGTGTGTGTGTGTGTGTGTGTGTGTGTTGGGTACGGGAACGGGATGCAGAGGTGGTGCTAAGTAGAAGGAATCTACAAAGACAGCACCTGCTTGGCTCTTCTACCTCCTGAAGTGCATTTGGATGATTTATGTCCCCGTTTCCCCTTCCTTGTTGACCTCGGAATGAGGTCCCTTCTCCTCTAGACTGTGCTGGCCAGTAGCACAAGGGCTCGTCACCACCAAGGGTACTGCTCTTGTGAACATTTGAGATGCCTTTTTTTTTTAATGACATACATCATGTGTGTTAATTTTAGAAAAATAAGTAGATGACATTGAGAAGAAAAAATAAAAAGAGAGGAGAGGAAATGCTACCTTGAGAAATCAGTGTTAATATTTTCATGTATGTTCTTCCAGTCTTATTTCTATATATTGCCTAGAAATCAATCAATCAATCATTTTATAGTGAATTTATTCTATGCACCTTTTTAAAATTTTTAAATACTTACTATTTTCCCGTGCTAATAAATCAGCGCTCTTATCATTCGTCTTAAAAGCTACATACTTTCTCCTGGATGTACCCAGTGTTATAAAGTGGTCTGCTGTTCTAAACAACACTTGGGTTGTTTCCTCATTTTATTTTTATTCCACAGTTACTGACAATTCTCTGAAGAGCATCCTTGAAACTACAGATTTACTTATTTCTCCAGTCATTGTCCTTAAGGTACATTCCTAAAGTGGGAATTGCTGGGTCAAAAGAAGGCACATCCATCCTTATGCACTTAATGCCTGTTGCCGAGACGCCCTCGGGCAAGACAGCTCAGTTTACCCCTCCACACCAGTCGGGGCAGTTGTGTCTTTGAGACTCAACCTGCACAAAAGCCCTAAGATGGACCCCAGCTCTCTGGCTCGGCCCCCTGCACCCTCACCGGTCACAGCGTGAAAACATCCCAATTCCTGCACCCTAAGTACCCAGACTCTACAAAGCTGGATTCCCCCTGCAGTGAAGTTTGCTGGCTTTTGAAGAGGAATTTAGGCGCTCTATTCCTCAGAACTCATGAGAGGGTGAACTGGGAATGACTGCAGGATTCCGTGCTCCCATCACACAAATGGTCTCGCCTCTCAGAATTCAGAGGTGTGATTGGGTTATACAGCAGGAAACACACCTGGGCGTGAACACAGGTACTTGGGACCCCCAGCCAAGCCCCCGTGGCCTTGTCAATTTTATGCACAGTGCTCAGTGCTGAAAGAAGAGTTACAGAAGGAAGATGCCCAGAAGGAGAACTGGGAAGCCCAAGAGAAAGAGTTAAAACTCTGCAAAACCGTGCGTTGAACCTCTTGACCCCTAGGTGTCCACTGAAAGCCTAGATTATGGCCTTGAGGGTTTTGGACGGGTTCCATGGCCCATTAGCTAGCACAAGCTCTGGGGCTTTCTGGGTGTTTGTCTGTTAATGTAGTCTCCTAATGCTTTGATTTGCTAGCCTCAAAGAGATGGGTGAAAAGACCATGGAAAACACATTCTCCCCAGATTTTCTGGGCAGTTGGCTCAAGGTCCCTCATCAGGTTTCCCCTGGGGAAAGGGACGGGAGGTGGCCACCATATGCTGCTAGAAATTTACCGTGGTCCCTACCCCTGGACTTGTGATGCCCAGACTTTCATGATCCACTGTCACAAGTTTTATCACAGCCCTGAGCACTGTTATTAACACAACTCTTCTTGAAGTATTTTTGCTTAAATACATTCAATTTTACAACAATTCATAAAAACAAAATAAAAAGCAAATGTATCACTGGCCTTCTATGGAAGGTGAACATAAAAATCAATACAGTGAAAAGATGACCACTCAATGTAAATATTCACCCCCTGTACAGGCCCGAACCCTCGTGCACATCACCAGGCATACGTTTTCCATCCGTTGGGAAGGACGGTGCCTGGGACGGGGGCAGGAGACGTGTGTTCTTCTCTCTGTCAGGAGCACACTTCTCTGCCTCAAATGAGATAAAAATGTCATTGTTCTTTTCTTCCAAACTGTGCCCATTGTGTCTTCCAAACAGCCCTTATTTAGATTGAACTCAAAAATGTGCCCCAAGGAAAGAGACTCTAATGAGTGGATAGGTATCTTGTACTGTTTAATCCAGGATCCATGCTGATCTTCAAAAGAAACTCAAATTTTCCCTCACCCAGCCCTTTCATTGCATCCGCTGAAAGAAAGTCTACTTTGCCTCAAAGATGTGGAATTGTCCCCCAAGGGAAGGAATGAAGCGAATCCCAGACTAGGTTTCTGCCTTAATGAACCGGATGAAATGAGTTCTGAAGTTGACTTCCCTGTTGTTGGAACTCTTTCAGCAAATCCATGACATGGAAAAAGAAATGAGGAAGCTCAGGGTGGAGCTGAAAAGGAGCAGTACCGAGCAGAGCCTGATCTCTATGACGCTGTGGGAAAAGAGCAAGGTATGGCAGGGACAGGTCGGCCTGGGAACCACTCTGGGGCAAGCACACCACCTGCATCATCTCTGTTCATCCTCACAATGACCCCATGCGGTCTATACTGGTATTCACCCCACTTTACAGTCGGGAAAACTGAGGCTCACAGAGGTGAAGGAAGTTATCCAAGTTCACTTGCATAAAGTAGTTGTGGCAGAGCTTGAATCCAGGTCTGCCTGACTCCAAAGCTCCTGTGTGTAACCACTACCCTAGACTGCCTTCAGATCTTAATCGTGAAATTATCTAAGAAAGAATTGATCCATTAAATCAAGTTTGCCAATGATGTTGTTCCAACTTAAATTCTCATATTGATTTTTTTTTGTCTTTTTGTTCCATCATTGAGAATGTTTTTAAAAATCTCAACATGTTTGTCATTTGTGTGTTTCTTCTTTTAATATGAACGATTTTTGCTTTATATATTTTGAGGCTGTGTTACTATACTAGGTGCATATAAATTTAGAATCCTAATACTTCCTGTAGAGCAAAACTTTAGATCATCATGAAATGTCCCTTTTCATCTCTAGTAGTGTTTCTCCCTTCACGTCTCCTTTGTCATTTAGCTTCATCACTGGCTTTCTGTTGGTTAGAGTTTTCATACCATATCTTTTTCATATGTTCTCTGTCAATTTTTGTCTTAAGGTTTAGACATATGCCTTCAAATAGCGTATCATTTTTACAAAATCCAGTTTGACAATCTTTGACTTTTAGTCCATTTATATTATGTAATTACTCGTGTACTGGGGTTTAAATCTACCTTCTTGCTCAATACCAGTTGTACCATCTGTGCTATATTCCTTTTTCTCTCCTTTCTTGCCTCCTTCTGAGTGGATGGTTTTCTCTTATTCCACTTTCGCCCTCTATTAGCTTGGAAATATTTCACTTTTTTACTATTCTTTTAGTAATAGTAAGACAATAGCATTCATCCTTGACTCACCAAAATCACACATTAATTAAGTTTTTCACTCTTCTACTATTCTCTTAGTAGTCATCCTGAAGACTATAATATGCATTCTTTTTTTTTTTTTTTTTTTTTGCGGTACGTGGGCCTCTCACTGTTGTGGCCTCTCCCGTTGTGGAGCACAGGCTCCGGACGCACAGGCTCAGTGGCCATAGCCCACGGGCCCAGCCGTTCCGCGGCATGTGGGATCCTCCCGGACCGGAACACGAACCCATGTCCCCTGCATCGGCAGGCGGACTCTCAACTACTGCGCCACCAGGGAAGCCCTATCCTGTGGTTTTTAAGTATCCCTGCACACTCTGCCTGTCTCTAGAGTATTAAGTCCAGTTGCGCTGTTTTTACCTCTTGGTTTAGTGAGATTATTATTTACTTGCATTAAAATGTACCAATTTCAAAGGTACAGTTTGATTAATTTTGGTAATTGTATACCAGGTGTAACCACCACCACGACCCAGATATAGAAAAGTTACTTACCCTTTAAAAGTTTTCCATCCCAATTTGCCCCAATTCAGTTTTGAGACACTTTATTGAGTTTTACTGCTTTCTCTAACATCGACTCTTCGGGTGATTTAGGAAAGTCACTTTACCTCTCTGGATGTGTTTTTGCTTTTATAACATGAAAAATGCCAGAACAGATGTGTTACCAAGGGCCCTTGCAATACTTTCAGAAAATGAGGGGGTAGGGTAAGGGCGGGGATCTCAGCCTTGCGTCCTCATTCTTCACACAGCACACGCATGTGGCAGATCCTAGTGGGAAAAGCCTGTGGTCGCACCAGAGAGAATTAGGTTTCCATCTCCTCTCTTGCTAGTGTGTATGTAACCTTTTGTAAGCATCAGCTTTCTCATCTCCAATATCAGGCTTATTAACAAGGTCTATTTGTTTACTGTTGTGAGGATGAATTGAGATGCACCGGCAGCCTTAAATGTTAGTTGGTATTTGTATTATGGCATAATAGAAAGGCACTGCATTCAACCATCTCAGTTACTACACGTTTATGCAGGCTGATTCTCACAGCCAAAACAGACGCACAAAGTACACCCACCCATTGACATACCTGGGGAAGCCCGAAGCCTCCCTTGCCTGCCTTCCTTACGGGGCTCAGAGAACAGCTGCGCATGCGTGCGCGTGCTTCCAAAGCGCCTCGCTAGGCGGCGGAATGGGAAACAGGAGGTTCTAACGCCTGTCGTACAAGCGCGACGTAAAGCGGGCCTGCTTTATGGCACCCTGCTTCCGCCGTAAAGCGCCGTTGGCAATCCCGCGTGAGTGGGTTGACGAGACGACTGCCAGGTGAAAAACGCGGTTCTTGGAGGTTGGCTGACTTGACGTCTTCCCCATGGGCAAACGCGGGAGCCGGAGCCGGAGCCGGAGCCGGAGCCGGAGCCAGAGCCAGCTGCTCAACTCCCTAACTAAAAAGCAGAAGCATCATCTAAGGGATTTCGGCGAGGAGCATCCCTTCTATGACAGGTATGGAGAGGCAAGGCTGGGACCGGCGCTGCCGGCGTCCTTTCCCGGTGGGAGCCCGCGTGTCCCCGCGTTTGGTCCGCCGGTGCCCCGGGGGTAGTGACAGGGCAGCTCCCGCCGCGTGCCACGCTGCCCCGGCGCCGGCCTAGCTCGCCCGGGGATCCTGGCGGCTTCCCGCCTGAGGTGGGGTTCTTCGCCGGTCTTCCTACCCTTTGTTGAGCCTGTAGTTTTATGCTAGACGGCACGCCTCCTGTGTGGCGACTGGGCAGAGGTTTTATAAGCTTGTGTTCGTTTTCTATGTTTTTAAAGAATTGCTTGGGGGCTTCCCTGGTGGCGCAGTGGTTAAGAATCCGCCTGCCAAGGGAGGGGACAGGGGTTCGAGCCCTGGTCCGGGAAGATCCCACATGCCGCGGTGCAAGTAAGCCCGTGCGCCACAACTATTGAGCCTGCACTCTAGAGCCCGCGAGCCACAACTACTGAGCCAGGGTGGTGCAACTACTGATGCCCGCGAGCCTAGAGCCCCTGCTCCGCAACAAGAGAAGCCACCTGTCGCCGCAACTAGAGAAAGCCCGGGCGCAGCAACGAAGACCCATAGCAGGCCAAAATAAATAAATTAAAGAAGTTAAAAAAAATAAAAAAAGAATTGCTTGGGACCCTCGACATCACCTATCTATTCAATGACCATGAGGAAACTAATGTTTGGGTAGTTGTGGGTTCCTCTCTAAGTGTCCAGACTCTCAGTTATGATCTTAGTGCTCATCCCACCCCTTTGGGCTGCTTTATCAACAGTTAGAGGGATAGTCTACTTAAGAAATTTGCTAGAAAAGGTGAACCCCGAGGGCTTTTATTTGCCAAAATTTCCCATCTTTTGGATGAGAGCCTGTTACTGTGTGACTGTAGTATTTGTCATGTGGTCTTGTTAGACTTTTTCATTCGTCTCTTATTATCTATTTGGCGTATCCTTCCAAAACCTGTCCAAATGCATATGGAGTTTTTACTTGACAATAGATATAATGTATTTATAACGGTATAGTCTGCCATGTTCATTTAAAGTTGTATCATTAGACTTTTCCTAATTGCTACCTACTAGTAGTTAAAGTTTAACATTGCCTGTTTCTTCTCAGGGTTTCCAGAAAGGAAACAAAACCACAGACTTGTCAACTGGTAATGCTTTATACCTTCTTTATGATAGTAGATTCTGGACTGTTACTTTTAAGATTATATATGGTACTAAAGTTTGGCTACATTTCCACTCTCTTTGATTTTAGATGTAAGCTATATTTTAGTAATATTGCTTAGTTTTAAGTGCAGATGTCTGTTAAAATGCCATTGTGATAACTAATGTAGTATAGAGTATGGAACTGTCCTGAGAGATTAGCCTGTTAGAACCTGTTAAGGAGGCTTACCAGAGGGCTGTTGGTGAATCCTAAGAGGGAATGTCATGTTTGCTTAACATAAAATAGAGTGCAAAATCATCAAAGGTCTTATTTCATTACCACAGACTCAGAAATAAAGTACTTTTTTGTTGTAAGTTTTCCTGTTGCTCCTTTAAAGGTGCCAAATGTCTGACACATAGGTTAGATCGCCTTATAACCTAAAGCTCCATGTGTTTAGTTTGCTGTCTTCCCATGTGGAACATGAGCAGTTCAAAGAAGAGGAAGCGCTTCTAGAATCATAGCTAGATTAGCTGTTTTAAACAAATTTGGTGCTCGGTCTGGTTGAATAGATAGGATTGCATATTTGCAGAAAAGCTAGTTTTTATTTAGAAAAGTCTGAACTTGGTTCCACTGTGGGCCTGATGATAGTCGTGGGGTAGCAACAAGACCAGTATAATTTTTGTTTTTAAAATCCCCATTTTCCTTTTAGTCAGAGAGTTTATAGATACTTCAAGTTCTGAAAGTGAAGCATAGAGTGAACCAGAACTAGTTTCTGGTTACAACAGACTACTTGCCACATTAAAGGATGTCTCCAAGGAAGATGAGGAGGAGGAAGAGGAGGAAGACAGTGTTCTAGATGAGACAGAAATGAATCTTGAAGATGGCGATAGTGACGTCATTGTGGAGGAAGAGCTGGCAGTGGAGTCCACTGACATGCAGAAGAGTGAGTGTCTCTGATGTGGGTTTATCATCTTTGCAGGGACCACAGACAGATTGCCCCAGGGGCAGGGTGCCTTGTACCACAGAGCTGGGTGAAAGCACATGGATTCAAAGCAGAGATTCTTAGCATTCTTGGGCTCTGTGATATCTTCAAGAATCTGATGAAAACACAGGACCCTGTGGCCATAAAAATGCAGAAATGACATTTTTGCTTACGATTTCCAGGATTTCATCAATCCTACTTCAAATTCCCCTGATTGGGAGGAAAGGGAACATAATTCTGTTTTTGTAATGGTCTCAATTTATGAAAGAGATTATTGTTCCTGCCTTAGAGGAACCAAGTTTAATGGAAGATAGTCATAAAATATACAAAACTTTTCAAGCATCAAATCTGAATGGAACCGATAAATATAAGGTGTTAAAGAGATGCAAAGTGGTCACATGCTGCCAGGGTAAACGAGGGGAGGCTTCAGAGAAGAGCTGGGACTGAAAGCTGAAAGGGACTCTGTCTCACTCAGACATCTAGGTGACTATTTTTTTAAAAATTATCATTAATTTATTTATTTCTGGCTGCATTGTGTCTTTGTTGCAGTGCGCCGGCTTCTCACTGTGGTGGCTTCTCTTGTTGTGGAGCATGGGCTCTAGGCACGTGGGCTTCGGTAGTTGTGGCACACGGGCTCAGTAGTTGTGGCTCACGGGCTCTAGAGCACAGGCTCTGTAGTTGTGGCGCATGGGCTTAGTTGCTCGGCGACATGTGGGATCTCCCCAGACTAGGGCTTGAAACCACGTCCCCTGCATTAGCAGGCGAATTCTTAACCACTGTGCCACCAGGGAAGTCCCCATAGGTGACTTTTTAATTTAACTTTAAAATCAACTTTATTGAAGTATGAATTACATTCAACAAGGTGTACCCATTTTAAGCGTGTAATTTGGTAAGTTTTGACAAATGTGTATATCTATATTGTCATCGCCAAAGTCAAGATACAGAACACTTCCAATACCTGCAACAAGTTCCTTCTTATCCTTTTACAGTCAGTTTCCCAGGCCTGGCATCAGGCAACCACTGACATGCTTTCTTTCACTATGTATTAGTGTTTCCTATTCTAGAAATTCATATGAATGGAAGCATACAATAAGTACCCTTTTGCACGTGGCTTCTTTGGCTCCTCATGTTGTGACTCATCCGTGTAGCTCATATTAGTAATTCATTTCTTTTTATTACTGGAATAATAGTCCATTGTCTGAATATATCTGGGTAACTTTTTATATTCTATTATCTTAATGCCTACTTGCCTTACTGTATTTTTTTCTATACTTTAAGGTGTCACACACCATTCTTAGTATTTTCATTCATCACTTGTACTCGGATAAAAAAATCGTTGCCTCAGACTTAGGGATTGTTTTAATTTTGTTGGTTTTCCAGTTTTCTTTCATGTTTTAGGTTTTTAAAAATGAAAAGTTTGGCTTTTTAAATTATAAAAGTAATATATATTTACTGTAAAAATTTAAGAGGGTAATATAGTTAACGTATATCTCCTCCACCGTGGGATGAACACCTTTAACATTTTATAGAACCTTCCAGACTACTTTTTTATGGATATATGAGTGAATATATATTTGTGTGTATGTGCATAATGGCCTCATACATTTCTGTAAGTTACTTTTTTCTTTAATAATATAACGTGTGTAACTGTGGGTTACTGCCGCTAGAACCCTGGTGTCCAAACTCCCAGGCCAAATCTCCTTCTACTACATTACACTACCATGGGGAGGTTTAAAAAAGAAAGGGAAAGTATGAAGGGTGATTTTTCCATAAATTAAATCAACTTGAAAAGGTGCATTTGGAGAGTCAGAGAGTACTGATATTGTTAGAAAGAAGAAAGGTTTAAAAGCTGGTTAAATCTCATTCAAAAAAAATCCATATGTACCACATTGTAAAAAAGAGAAGGAAGACGGCGTTCATGATTACTGGGCTGGCAGGGTAGGGGACAGTTGCATGCTGGGGGTGGCTCTCGTACTGGCTCTTCCACTCTTCACACTTGTGCTCGGCCAGGGCCAGGGACCGCTGAGGGAGATCAGAGGAGAGGGTGGTGACTTGGGGGTTCCAGGGAGTTGTGCAGCTGGCTCCCTTGCCACCCAGACTGCCCCAGGGTTCCCAGCCCCAAGGATTATGGAGCATCCCCACACCTGTTTGCTCTGCAGTTGCTGTTGTGCACGCATTTTCTCCTCCAGCACTTTCTGCAGTGTCTCCTTGGCCTTCTGCTCATAGCTGTTTTCCTGGTCTTCCATCCGTAATAGCAACTTATTCATTCCCCAAGAAGTGTATTTCTGTAAATTTGAGGCAATTCAACAAATACACATTGACCTACTGTGTGCTAAAGCCTGAGCAGGGATACAGAAATGAAAAGAAATTGGTCCTTGCCCACAGGGCAGAGATGTCCGTAATCTGGTGGACCTTCTTCCAGGCTGGAGGCAGGCAGGGAGAGTCCCTCAGGTGATGTGAGAGGTGAGTGGGGATAAAAAACTGCCCTGGGCATGCTGGGCCTCCTCCCCTAGGCCTTCCACAGGCATTTGAACTCCGACATTTCCAAAGGGAAATCATCTTTCTAAACCTGCTCCTATCTCAGTGGCCAGCATCACCCCCCACCCAGTCTCCCAAACCCTAAACCAGGGAATCATCCTTGATTTCTCTCTCACCTTCTTCAAGGAATCAGTTCCTCATCAAGCTCTGTCAAGTCAGCGTCTTTAACGGCTCCTTCGTTACCTGTATCCTCTATCCCTACCGCCACCTCCTTAGTTCAGACCCTAGTGACACTATTATATGGATTATATAGAGACTATGTGTTATCTTCATGCCTTGCCTCCCTCCAAACCCTTTTCAGTCCTGCAGCTAGAGGGTTCTTTCTAAAACTTAAATCTGATCCCATCACAACCTGCTTAAATCTCTCAGTGGTTCTCAGTGTTCTAAGAATCAGGTCCAAACTCCTTGGCATGGTTCCTACTTACAAGCCCAGACTTTCATCTCATGCTGCCTCCACGCAAGCTGAACTGCTTGTAGGTCCCCTAAGCACTGTGCTTTTCAGCCTCTGCCTTTGCCCATAAAGCTTCTTCTGCTTAGAGTATCGTGACCCACACTTCTCACCTGGTTAACTTCTACCCATGTTCAAGATTCAGCCCTAGAATCATAAATTCTGATAAACTTGGCCAACCATACCTACCCCCCGACTCTTTATGGATTAGGCAGTTTTACTGGTGTTCACATAGTATCTGTATTTCTGATCTGTGGACTCATCTGTCTCCTTTAAGGGATTGTAAACTCCTTTGGGGCAGGGAGCATTTTTAAAAAACTAAAATTATTTTTGTAGGCTTGGGGATCTGAACAATAGTCAGTAAAGTCAAGTTTTAAAAATGAATACATTTGTATTTTTAGAATTTCTCCTGGCTTCAAGGTCACAAAGAAAAAGACACAAGAGCAGCTTTGCAAATTCACTGGGGGTCTTGCCTTTCCAGTGCTTTTCATTTTTACGCCCTGTGATTTTTGGGAAAGCAGGAGCCTCTTACTGTCGCTTCTGGGTTACCCAACTGGGTAAGAGATAGTCTAGATAATGCAGATTTAGAGTTCAATATCAAATCATTTCCATTTAGCTTTGGAGTCATCTGAAAATTTGGATTTAAAGGTTGAGTGGGTCTTATGTTCTTGGAATTGTCATTAGAAACCAGACACAGGAGTTACTGGTTGAGATCATACATGGTTATGTCCAGGTTATTGGACTTAACCATGCTGGTCACTGACCAGCTTTATCCCCCTTTGAAAACGAGTAGACTGGCATTCTGGATTATATGTCAGTCTCTTACAAGCTTGGTTGGCATTACTGAAAAAATAAAAGTTGTGGATCCGCAAACCCATAGACTCTATAGGCTATGTTCCCCTGCAGAATTCTAACTACATGGCCACCTTATCTTCCTAACATCAAGTGGGAGCAGTCTGGCCGGTCCATCTCGTTCTCTTGATCTTGAGTCCTCTGCAAAAGACATCCCCCTTTTCTGCACCAGCACATACGTCACAGCCCTGAAGAAAGTGTAGACATCTGAGATACGTTAACAGTGGGGGAGGGCTGATATCCCGTGAACAGACACATAGATGCCTGTTAGACCTGGAAATTGAAAACCAGAGAGGCGGGGCCCCACTAGTTTTGTCCCAGGCCACCAGCCACTGGTGTTCCCAGCAAAATGTTCCCAATGTGGGAGTTTGAGGAAGCAGGGAAAGGCAGGTGGTGTGAGTTTATTAGGACTTGAGGCCCTCAGCCTCGCACTGAGGCCAGCTGAACCCCCAGAGCGTGCTTCCTGCCCTCCTATGGGCTGCTACTCCTAAAGGTACTTGGTTTCAACAGTTATTTGTGCATCAGGTTAAAGACTGAAGGGAGAGGGAACAGCAAGCCTAAATTCTTCATATCATACGCCACCTCCCTTTCTCTTCTTATTATATAAGCAATTCATGTGAAAAACAAATAAGGCAAGCCAAACAAAACAAAATTACCTGAAATCTTGCTATCCAAAAGTTGCCATTAGTATTTTGGTGTATACGTGTTCCAGATTTTTCTTTATTTTCAACCCTTCATTAAGGCCATTGTAGTCTTGACAGATGATGCTGGCACAAGCACTTGAGATGAGGCTCCTCTTTTTAAAATACTGTATTTGCATTTGGCTGAATTTGTCTCAGGCCCTGCCTTGCCTGGTCCCCAGCGTGGTGTTTTCTGCTGCAGTCT
This sequence comes from Mesoplodon bidens, assembly GCF_964165515.1. Classification (NCBI taxonomy): domain Eukaryota; kingdom Metazoa; phylum Chordata; class Mammalia; order Artiodactyla; family Ziphiidae; genus Mesoplodon; species Mesoplodon bidens. The sequence continues at coordinate 28,234 of NW_027671342.1, forward strand.
CTGTAAATTGGAGTTGGGGTGATGGGGCGGTCAGGCAGGGCTGTGTGTATCTGTGTCTGTACGAGGGAGGGCGGGCACACTTTCCAGTGTTTCTGGGCAACAAGCAGGCACTCACTGCAGTTTCCTATCCCTCAGGCCTGGGCTGTGGAGACAGGGGAAGTACCAGGAAGGGGTGGACGACCCCGACCCAGCTAAATGGAAGGCCCAGCTCCACTGTGCGCTCAACAAGAGCAGGGAATTCAACCTGATGTACGACGGCACCAAGGAGGTGCCCATGAACCCAGTGAAGATATATCAATGTGTGTGACATCCCCCAGCCCCAGGGCTCTGTCATTAACCCAGGTGAGGCCCCAGCTGCTGGGGAGAAGGTGGACAGTGTGCCAGGTTCCCGGCTGGACCCTTAAAGCGATAGTCGACTTGAAAGTCGCCTCGCTTACAAAGTTGAAGACTGGTAAATAAAGCAAGAAATGCTGTCCCTAGAAAGAACCCAGAGAACAAAAGATATAAACTCAGCACAGTCTTCCTGCCCACCCAGTGGAACAGTAAAGCATTAGAAAGAAGAGGGGGTATTGAGTTCTATAAAAAATAACTTCTCTTGGGACTCAACACTGAGAAGAGAGGCCAGGTAGTTTAGAAGACGGAGGGCTTAAAACTTAGAAGGTCTGAGTTATAAACCTCGGTCTTTCCATTTCACTACTTGTGGGACATTGAATCAAGTCATTCAACGTTTTGAGCGTCAGCTTCTTCCACTATAAAATCTGGGTTCTCATCTTTCCTGCGTATTTCAAAGGCTGTTCTAAGAATCAATTGCCATGACATTATGAAGGCTATTAAGTTCTCTTTATAAATGATGGGTAAGTGATCATTTAATTTGTATGGTATTTTTCCTAGGAGAATACCACCTGATCCCTATATTTACTCAATGTTGAGCCAGTTCCGACTAAGAGCCAGATAATTTAGACTTGACCTCCAGTGAATCTAGTGAGGCTCTGCCATGAGGGAAGGGTCTGTCTTCACAGTAAGCTTATAAAGGAGAGAAGCTGTGCTCCTTGGGTCCTTAGAAGGGATGCGAATGTGTAGAAAGGGGTTTAGAGTAGGAATTAAAAGGTTTCTAGGAGAAGGGAGTAGGGTCTGCAGCTCCTGGATAGGGGAGGGGATGAGAGCTTGCACTGGGGCTCCGTAGGAGGAGCTGGGAGTGGGGTGAACACCCTTGGTTCCCACTCTTTGGCATTGAGGGTGCACACTGAACCCAAGGAACCTCTGTGCTGGCAGTGCCTAGCTTGAACAGTGGGTCAGCTGCAGGGATGACAGTGCAACGTGAGCGCCTCACTTTTGACCTTTGTGTGTGTGTGTGTGTGTTTCTCGGGTAGGATCCACTGGATCTGCTCCTTGGGATGAGAAAGATAATGATGTGGATGAAGAAGATGAGGAAGGTGAGCTGGACCAGTCACAGCACCACGTTCCCATCCAGGACACCTTCCCCTTCCTGAATATCAATGGTGAGTGGGGTGGGGGGTGGGACAGAGGCATGGAGAGGATGTAAGGGGCTTTGATTTTGCAACCGTTGACACCATATCCACCATTGCACTGGGAGCAGCGACCAGGCCCTGGGGCCAGGCTGCCAGTCTGTTAGCAAGTAGGAGTTATAGGCAAAGAAACTCTGTAGGCATAGTTATCCCAGTGGGGTGGCTTCTAGGCAGAGAGAGCATCTTCTGAATCTTATGTGATAATTCAGAGAAATTAAAAAATGAAATTCATTCTCAATCCCGCATACAAATACACAAGCTGTTACAAATTTTGCTGATTTCCTTCAGGCCAAGTGCAGGGATCCTTTTCGTGAATTGTAGGCAAACTCTTCTGCTATTTCCCTCGGTACAAATTTTCTGTCACTGCCTTAACAGCCTCTGCTAAGGCTGTATCGTGGGAAACTTGTGGCTCTACAGCTCTTAATACTAGGCTCTGATAAAATTTCTCTACTAGAGACGTTTATCTTTTTAAAATTTATTTATTTATTAATTTATTTTTTGTGGTACGCGGGCCTCTCACTGTTGTGGCCTCTCCCATTGCGGAGCACAGGCTCCGGACGCGCAGGCTCGGCGGCCGTGGCTCACGGGCCCAGCCGCTCCGCGACATGTGGGATCTTCCCGGACCGGGGCACGAACCCGTGTACCCTGCATCAGCAGGCGGACTCTCAACCACTGCGCCACCAGGGAAGCCCTCTCTTTTTTTTAAATTGACTCTTTGAATTCAGCTTCCCAGGAAAGATGCGTTTAGAGGTTGGAGGGTCCCTGTGAGACAGAGCAGGTACTGCACCTCCCATTGCACGTTCTGAGGACGCTCAACCACAAGGTGAACTGCTCTTCCACAGCATCTTCACGTGAACTTTTCACTGACATGCTCCTAGTCATATGACTTGCAGTCAGTTGAGTAGCTTTTCACTACTTTTCTAAGTTCCATCTGGCTGCTAGGGTCAAATGAGATACTTTTGCCACCTAGAAAATTTAGTATATGAAGAGGATTCCTGTAGGATTTTGGAGTCCCCTTCCCTAGGTGATGCCCCTTCTTTTGAGAATCAGGAAATGACTCTTATCTGTCTACTTGCCCTCCTTCACTTACCCTGTCATTTAGAACCTTGCATCCAAGTGATGAGTAAAGACAACGATCATAGAGCTCTCTCAGGTTAATACTGCCACAGCTACATTCCCACTTGGTGCAATTTTAAGATTTGGACATTTGGAAATGTGAGATCCTTTCCCAAATCTTTGGCTCACTCATTCTGTTATTCTCACCCCTTAAACGGATGCAACCCATTTCCAGGATCATGATTTCCCTTTTTTTTTTTTTTCATGTTTTTTTAAAGCTAATATTGTGTGTCCGTACGTTATGGGCCACCTTGGATCCTTTATGGAAACATGTGAACATATATTAAAAATAAAAAAGTAAAATGTGGCCCTACAGCCACACCGGGATTTCATTGCCCTGAGAGAGGAGTTGGGGCACATCAGTGACTTCCACGAAGCCTATACTTTCAAACAGGCTCCGGGCCAGCCAGTTTCCGGCTTCAGCAAGGAGAATGTTCCAGCGGTAACCAACAAGGAGAACCTGGCGACGCCGGTCTCGACTCCATTCCTGGAGCCGACCCTGGGGAGCGACGGCTCTGCGGTCACGTTCGGGAAAACCCAAGAGGATCCCAAACCATTTTGCGTGGGCAGTGCCCCACCGAGTGTGGACGTCACGCCCACCGACACCAAACACGGAGCTGACGAGGCAGGATCAACCGATGGCAAAGTTCTGAACCCGAAGCCATCTAAGCTGGCAAAGAGAATCGCAAACTCCGCTGGTTACGTGGGTGACCGGTTCAAGTGTGTCGCTACCGGACTGTACGCAGACTCTAGTCAGCCTGGCCGGGACCAGCGGGCATTGCAGGTGAGCCCCCCCCCAATCCGAATTTCAGGAGCCTGACCAGTTGTCAGGTTTTTTTAATGTGTGAAGAGGAGGGGGCCGGGGGTATGATAGGGCAGGACACCGGGCTGATTTGGTTAATGAAGCTTAGGGTAATTGAAATGTTTGAAATGTGTCCAGTAAGGGGACGTAAGTGGATACTTGAAGTTATTCTGTAGATTTTAAGCGAACTCCACTCGAATGCTGATAACGGAAGTTTTAATTATTGCGAAGGATGTCTAAAAGACTGCATGACATTTACCTATCAATCGCTTTGATTTCTCTGCCGTTACTGTACGTTAACAAATATACCTAAAAGCGCTGCTTAGAATGCCTTACGTGATACTTGGTGGAGGTGTGTAGCGGCCGCATGTCTGTGAGATTCGTGCAATTTTTTTTTCCACCCAAAAAACAAACAAATAAACAAAACAAAAAAACAAACCTTGCTTAAAGGGATAGAGTATGTATTTAACTTGCTAGTGAATGATAGATGTTGTATAGGAATTTCCTTAAGATATTTTACTTTTAATTAAAAGACAAATAAAGCCAAATTGTTTTGCAATGTTAAGAAAAAAATTGGTTTATGCTTATAAAAATGGATGAAGTTATCTAAATGATGCATTGAGTGCCCATTTTAATTACATAGATGGAAGGATTACAAGAGGACAGTATTTTATGTCTACCCGCTGCTTACTGTGAGGTCAGTTCTTCAAATTTTTATTACTAGAATCTTCCATAAACCTTTTGAGTTAAATTTCATTTCCAAATATGCAAAGGGAAGTTTGTGGGCCATGGTCGTCTTTATTCACTGTGCATTTGTTTTCTTTTCTGTTGTGTTTTTGTTTCGTTTTCTTTGCGTTGTGTTTTTGTTTTGTTTTATTTACCTTCGAAAGAGAATGTCTGTCTCTATGCCACAGTGTATGTATGGCTATACATACACACCACATATATCTCTACATACATATGGCTTTACAAAGAAAGAGTGTGTGACTAGTTACACATAGACACTCCTACGTTTTATCGTTCAATTTTAAAATATCTCAGTTGTATCATAAATTGTGGTTGGTTTTGGGCAAACTTTTCTTTGAAGATACTTTCCTTTAAGGTAAGGGCAGTGAAATAGCTTTGGTGGTAAGGTGTGTCTTTTTTCCATCTCCGTTCTCTTTGTAGCGTGCAGTGATGCGCTTCTCAGAGTTGGAGATGAAAGAGCGAGAAGGTGGCCACCCCACGACCAAAGACTCCGAGGTGCGCAAATTCAGCCCCGCTGACTGGGAAAGGCTGAAAGGAAGTCAGGACAAAAAGCCAAAGTCGGTCGCCCCGGAGGAGGCCATTGCCGACCAGAACGACAGTGAGAGATGTAAGTGAACCCAGGCGGCTCGCGTGTGGTACCACGTCGGTGGGAACGGGGCGCTTCCGCTCCCAGTGCCGAGGGAGGTGAGAGGAAACAGTACGCTTCCGACGGCCCAGCGTCTGGGTGCTGGCTGTTCGGAGAACGGGCTGCTCTGGGCACCCTTCCCAGCTGTGGATTGCAAGGCTGGTTGTCCTTTGGAGCGTTGCGGCATCCAGGAGTGAAGCACCTATGAAATGCTGTTTCCTGGCACGCGTCTCCTTTTTCCGGAGCAATGCTAGTCCTGTAGTTAGTCATAGTCTGATACAGTAGAGCAGAGGAATGGCAGTGCAGGACCTCCGGCGTAGCAGGTATGTGTTCTGTTTTGTAGCAGGTACGGACACGGGTTTTTGGTAGCAGTGGAATGGCACTTGCAGCCAGAGCCAGACCCTCCAGAGTGACAGTCTCCTGTGGGAGGGGGTGGACAGTACTCGGATTCTCCCTCCAGAGGCAGAGGTTTCGTTCAAGTGCGATGAGGGCTGATGAAGGCCCCAGAGAGATGAGCATCATTGTGTTCTGTGGAGGCTCGTTTGCAGCCATGAGGAGCTGACACCACGCTCCCAGGCCGTGGGACCAACGAGGCCGTTCTTCCCACCAGACGGGTGTGTTCTGTTCTGGAGGCCGAACTGGAGAGAAAGCTCGTGTTGGCCTCGAGTCACACTCTGCGGTCCCCTCAGCTGCTCCCCCACTGGGGTTGACTTCGGGCTTGGCCCTCGAGACTTCCTGGGCTAATGAGATGCGTTGGCAGCAAGTGGAGGTCTTTCTCCCGCTTTCTTCCGTGTGCGTGCTTGTGGCTGTGGCCTGCAGCCTGCTCCGGACCCCAGAAACCTCACCGGTGATGGTGAGTGAGGGCACCTCGGTGAACGTCGAGGACAGGGTGGGCGTGAAATCCTTCTGAGACGGGACAGTCGGGGGTGGTGGGCACGTTTGGGAGGCCCAGGCCCTTGGACCCGGTCGTAGGGTCGGCGTTCGCCCGCACGCTTAGGTCGTGGGTGCCTGATGCAGTTCGGGAAAATTGTGGTCAGCCACAGCGTGTGCTTCTCTCTGCTGCTTGGAGCACTGCCCTCCCCCAGCTCATCTTTGGGGTCAGACAAAGGCCTGTGGCCACGGTTCTGGGTAAGCCACACCGGGACCGGTGTGTCCTACGTGGCTCCCGTAGAAGGGGATTTCTGGGGCTAGTCAGTGGCGGCCTTACCCGATGGATGGGGCTCTCGATGTGCCTGGAGTAGACGATTCCGAGCTCCTCCCCCTCGGGATTGGAATGAAAAACGGAGGGTCCAGGCCACCCTGAAGCAGCAAGAAGGCCTCCCTCCTTGCCTGTGCTCACAGCTGACACGCAGCCCTTACCCTCCCGAGTGGCCTCATAACTCAGCTCTTGGGGAAGTTTCTCAGAGAGATGTGGTAAAAGTGGGCAAGGCCATGTTCACGGGGATGCACTTTTCTGAGGAGGGGATCTGCCTGTTGTGGGTGGACGGTGAGGGAGGCTGGAGGAAGGGAGCGGGCAGTTAACCTGCCTCGAGTCTTCTCGCCCTTTTCTCCAGCAACGTGGCCAAACCCAGGGTGGCCGCTGCCCTTCACGTCTCAGTGGCCTCACCTGCCCTTCTTCCCAGAGACGTTTGTGTGCGTCCTTCCCAGTCTTTCCTGCTGAGCGTGGAGACGAGAACTCGGTGTGGCTGATGGGGAGCAGGGTCTGAGCCCCAGATGATTCCGAAAGCCCCCTCCCCCCACCGCCTGCCTCCAATCTCAGACCGACCGACGGGTCTCTTCCTGGAGCACCCGGGACATGGCCCAGTGAGCCATGAATGGCCACCATGGGAGGGCAGGAGAAGGGTTGGGGAAGGTGAGGGGCTCCGTTTGAAAGGTTGGGGCAACGGAGGTGGGTTCCCCACCCACCCTCTGTCTTGTAGAGACGTGGGGTTTGTGAATAGCTGGTCAGGAAAGGTCACCTGAAGGGGCCACTGTTCTTACTGCGGCCTCCACGTCCAAGGCCCAGCAGGTGTTCATTCCATTCAGCTGGATATGAATGGGCCTTCTTGTTCTTGGGCCATCACGTCTTGAGCTGATATGGGCTCAGGTCCTTCTCATGGGTGTCGGTGTGGCCGAGAGCCGAGCTGTGAGCACATGGGAGCTGGGGCGAGGATTTGGGTCGGCCAGGGGTCTCAGAGAGGGTCCAGGACACCTTCAAGATGCCTTCCCCCTTCTGAGGCAGCCCCTACCCATGGAGGGCCCAGGAGCTTCTAAGGTGATGGGTGCTGTTTGCGCAGCCCTGGTTGTCCTGGTGCGGGTGCATCTTGTTGCTAGGGGCTTGTTTAAAAAAGAAATTAACTTGAATACACAGTGGCTGAGATACTCATTTATTCTTTATGATCACATGGGTGGCTGAGTGAAATTTTATTTTGGAAGTTCACCAAATGAGTTTGGAGGTTCCTCAGACTTGGAAGTTCATCACTAGGAACCCTCAGTGGCATTTGAAGATGGGGCGGGGCAAGGAGGCATTGGTCCCTTCCTTCTCAAACTTGGAGTAACCATCTCCCTTGCGAACCACTTGGCTGGGACAGGCCTAGGTCCTGCTCAGTGGCAGTGCCTGGCCAGGAGCTGGAGGAAGGCTCAGTCAAGGGGCTTCATGAAACTTCTTTGCTCAGGGAACTTCTCTTCCAGCTGAGCACCTGCACGTTTGTAAACTACTTTGGAACAGAGATCCCCTGCACTCCTTGTGTAGCGGGTGTAACTTTGAACAAGGTTAGCCCTGACTGGAGGTGCTATTATAGTTAAGCTACAGAGAAGGGGATTTTAATCCTGGGGAGCCTTGCAGCGACTCAGAACCCTCTCACCTTGTTTAGGCCTCACTGGGCATGGCTCAACAGTGGTGAGGGTGCTTTGTTGCCACAGTGACTTGTAAATGTTGCTGTGGTGATGCTTCTGTGAGGTGATGCTATGGTACAACCATAATGAATTTGGGATATATGTGCTGTGAGTCATAGGACCATGCTGCAGGGACCACGTTCACATCTTGCTTAGACTGGGTGACCAAGGGCACATGGCTTCCCACTTTTAGAAGGGCCAAAAGTAGCAATGATGGCAAAGCCTGATGGTTAGGATCCCCGTGTATCTATTTATCTCCCCATCTCCTTTGCCCTCAAGGGTCATCCTCCTGTGGGTCGTGGTTAGAACAGTCTTTGAGAAGCTCCAAGTGACACGGAGCCTCTACCCCATAGCTGGTGGCCATGGGCATCTTGGGCAGTCGGGGTGGGTGTCCTTCAGGGTTATTACTGGCCTGGGTAAGGTCACACTAGCGTAAGGTCTTGGGGGGCCTTAGCTGAGGGGAATTGAGATCTTTGCCCTAAAAGGCTCCGGGGTTGGGGGAAGGGTGGATGGACCTAGTTTGGAAAAAGAAACTTTCAACTTGGACATGGGGGTTCTTAAGGTAGCCCTTCCATTCCTCCATGGATCCCCTCCCACGGAGCTTTTAGGGAAGGCTGATTGGACCAGAGAAGTCCAATGGTGTAACCAGCAGGGCTCACCTCTTAAAATTTCCTACATTTCAGGCCTGAGATTCAGGCTGGTCTGAAAGTCTTGGCATCTTTTGGTTAAAGGGATTTTTCCAGCCTTTCTCTGTGCTGAGCCCGGCCCGTGATTATGAAGCCCAACCTGGAGGGAGGCTAGCAGTAACATTCCCACTTTACAAGTGAAGGGGGCCGAGTTGTAAAGCGGCGCCATTCCTGCCCGAGTGTTTAAGAGGGTCACAGAGCAGCCCGAGTGAGAGTTGCAGCACGCCGTCTTCACCGGGCCTGCGGTAGCCTGGGCTGCATCACCCGTAAGCACAGGCCAGGAGTTTGGGGTTTCTCCTGCTGCCATGGCAGGAGACCCTCGCGGTTGGGGTGATTCCACCATTCCGGCAAGAGTAGATGGGGATCTCTCCCACCTTGGGATACCCTTGGAGAAAAGCTAAGTGTGTTCCACCATTGAGAACACAGGTCAGGCTAGCCCAGGCCTGGGTGAGGTTCATCCCCACAACTGGCTGCCATTAAATGCTGGGAATGCCCCCCAAGACAGGCTGATCAGGGGACCAGCCTGCTGAGCAGAAGTGGGAGTGATACTTGAAGTGGTCTAGGGAGAGGAGGAGGAATGCGAGCAGCATGTGAGGGGTGTGTCCATGATTTCATCTAGAAAAACGGGCTGTGGGAGCTTAGCTCAGGTGTTAACGAAATACCAAACTCATACACCCACCCCCACCCCCGGCCGGTGATGGACACAGGGTCATCTTCGGGGAACTCTTTACCAGCACAGTGATCATTATGGAATTATTTGTGTGTTAGAAACAATGTGACTAGCAAAGCAGTTGAACTGTTTCTTTGGCTAGAGCAAAAGTGAGGAGTGATGTTAGGCTGGGGTAATTGGAGGAAAAGCCCCAAGTGGATGCTAGATTGAGCAGAGGGGGCAGGAGCAACACAGGCGGAGCTGAGGTGTGAGCAGTTCAGCCCTGCCCGCCGCACCCCCCCACCCCACCCCCACAAAGGGGGTTGGAGTCTTGTCTTTGAAATGTCCTTAGATGCTTGTTGCCTGGGAAGGAAGGCGTGGAGACGTGCCAGGTGGGTGACTGGTGTCACTGAGAGCCTTCTTCCTAGACAGGAAATAGGAGCAGCCCCTCGATGGCAGTGAAATGCTTTTCCCCCCACGGGTGTGGAAAGAGGACAGACGGACTTGTAGCAATCTGGTTGAGTTCTTTGAAATTGCCCTTGACCCTTGTGTGTGCACCAGGAAGCCTTTCCTTTCCCTTTGCCAGGCTCCTCTTGCCTTGGTCTCCCCAGCTTCCCAGCTTCCCAGCCTCCCACCATTCTTTCCCTACCCTTTTTCTTCACCCTCGCCCCTGCTGACCCAAGTGAACATTGGTGCTATGTCTGTGTAGATGGCAGTTGGGGGCTATTTGGTCTCTTGATGACATCAGCCTTTTTTGTTGACTAGCAGCTGTTTCCATAGTCATTTGTAGCTCTGCCCTGATTGGTTGGATCTTACTGTGAGGTCACTCACCCCCCATTGTAGCTCTGCCCTGATTGGTTGGATCTTACTGTGAGGTCACTCACCCCCCCTTTAAAAGTAAGCCACCTTGGAGAGTTAAGCAGTTAGGGAGTGATCTCACATGCCTATAGACGGATGGTGTAGATGCCTCACCTTGACCCTTGAAGGATGGATTGTGAGTGGGCTACGCGCCTCATTTTCTGCTTTCTTTGCTGGTTGTGTTCAGCTGTCCTTCCTTTGGGACGTCTTTCTGAGGGTTTTGTGCTTCTGGCGTGTGAGGCCCCTGGTCTCCAAAGGGGGGTGGTCTGTTGGTAGCAGATTGCCTTGGGCGTGGGGGTCCTGCCTGCTCCTGGTGACCTTTGTTCCCTCCTTTCCGGGTTGTCTCCCCTCCCCTAGGGGAGTGTTTTGATGGAAGCAAACCTGACCGCTTTGAAGCCCCAGAAGACAGTGATCTTCCTGAGGACATGGACACGGAGCCCCCCAGAGAGTCCCCCGCCGACCAGGCGGCCCCGGACGCGTCACGCAGCCCCACCCTCCGGCTGAACAGAAAGCGCAAGGTGTCTGGCAATAGGAACCACACTGAGACCACTGTGCTCCCGGAGGACTCTCTGCTGAAAGCCAAGCGGAGACGGGTCTCCAAAGGTGAGCTCGGTTTGGCTTCGGGCCCGCAGGGCACCCTACGGAAGTCCTGGAGCGGAGCAGTGGAAAGTTCCAGTCCCACCCTGGATCCCTGGGGGGAGCCACTCACATCTCCCCACCCCCCACCCCCCCAAAGCCAGGTGGCGGGGCTGGAGCCCAAAGGTGGCCAAAGGTAAATAGACCCCCTCCCGAGACTTGGTGACAAGTTCCAGCCAACACAGTGACCACACCCCTCCCCTCCCCCACCCCTGTTAGTGATGTGTAAGACAGTTTGTCCCCCACCCCGCCCCGGGGGGCTTCTTCATTAATTTGTAGTTATTTCTCCATTAGCTGACTGGCCTGAGAGGGCAATGACAAACAGTTCCTGTAACCACTTAGAAGAGCCACATTATAGTGAGCTGACCAACCTGAGGTGTGCATTGAATTAACAGGGCTCCATCCCAGAAAGCAGCGCCGCTTGCTGCACCTTAGAGGACGGCGGGAGCAGAGAGCAAACCTGGCCGGCAGGGCAGGAAGGAAGTGACCCAGGCGGTTCAGCCTGCGGTCACCCCCCAGGGCAATAGCATCTCCGAAGAGAAACCTGGCAGGAAAAGGGCAGAGGCCAAAAGCAACAGCAGCTGGTTGGAGGAGTCCCTTAAATGCAGTGACAATGAACAAGGTACGCACGGGGCGGGGGGCGCTCCTGGAGGGTGGATCACCCGCCCTCTGTGGGAAACGGCCCTGGAGGGGACCTGAGCGCCATCCAAGTTGACAAGAGTAGCGTGTGGCGAGCGGGGAGTTTTCTTCCTGAGGTCCTTTCAGCCTGCACACTTCCTTATGGAATGGACAGTGAGGTGGGAGCTCGACTTGCTGGGCTGCTCCTCATCACCCAGCCCGCGGCTGGGCAGGAAGGGAAGTCTTGGGTGACCCCGGGCGCTTGTCAGTGCCCTCATTCCAGCCTCAGGCTGTCCCCAGTCGCCCTGTCCCGAGCACCCAGGCCCCCCACGGGTGGGGACGGGAGCGCACGAAGGGCTGGCTTCTGCCCTGTCTTGCGGCCCTTTGAAGCGACTTGCCATTTGGCGTTTCGTGGGTTAGCCTATTTGCCGGTTGAATGTGGGATGATTAAAATATTAGTGCTTTGAAAACATAATTGGTATATCTTTAAAAACTGAAGCTGCTCCAACGATCAGTGCTAACAATGGGCTTTTCTTTCCTCACCGGCTACAACTGTGTAACGCCCGCTGCTTCTCCCCCTGACAGATGTGCTGTGCATGGACGAAGAAATGGATCGGCAGCCTTCGCCCCTGCCGCAGCAATACACCGACAACAGCGAGAAACCATCCGGGAAGCGACCGTGCAAAACCAAGCATTTGATCCCTCAGGAGCCCAGGCGGGGCTTGCCGCTGCCAGGGGACTCCTAGGTGGACAATGCGGATGGCAAGGTACCTCTTGCCCCTGGCTCTCCCCCGTCCCCCGGGCCCGTGCAGGCACATCCCGCCTGCCTACTTCTCTGCTTCTGGGGACAAAGCTTTCCTTTTCCTGAACCCCTCCCCCTAAAACGTCCCTGCCCCTTCCTAGGGGACCTGTCTCCTGGGTGGCGGTGAAGTTTCCAGCTAGTAAAAATGCAACCCCTTCCTCGCGCCCCGCCTCCCCCAGACAGAGAGGAGGAAAAGTGCTTTCCTCCACTCAGGTTTGTAACTCAGGGAGGAGGCGAACCAGGCGGGTGGTGGAAGGACAGCCTGAAATGTGTGCGCTGCCTGGTTTCGTGATAGGTGACCGTCCGGAGATTTTGAAGGCGGCCTGAGCCCAGTTCCGACTATGATCTTTCGCCGGCCAAGCAGGACCAGAAGCCCTTGGACCATTTGCAGCAATTGTTACCAGCTTCCCACGCCTCGCAGCTGACATGGTCAAGCTCCCCTCCAGAGACCACCCAGTCCCGCCCGATGCCACCGGAAGCGCGGAGACTTATTGTCAATAAGAACGCGGGCGAGACCCTCCTACAGCAGGCCTCCCGGCTTGGCTACGAGGTGAGCATCCTTGTGGGTGCCCTGGATCAGGATCCGCTGGCTTCTGCTCCTTGGGTGGGGGACACACTGGCTGGGGATGGGGGGCGGGTCTCAGAGCCCAGCCCCCTCCACGTGGCGGGCTGGGCTGGGTGTTCCAGCAGGGTGTTTGCTTTGGCTCCCGCTCACACTGCGGGCTCTTTGGTGGCTTGTTCAGTCGTGGTGTGAAAAGAAAGGCAGGCCTCTCTGATGTTCCGTTCCCGTTCAGGCAGGTAGGCTGCTTCGGCCAGTCTGGCTCACTTATCTCTGATATAAAATCTGACCTAACCCAGGGCTTGGCGACCAGGGGAATTTTAATGAGCCCTTTTGGAATCTGAATAGCAAGAAAGAGAGTAGGAGAGTAGTTATTAGCTCTACTAACTTGTGCTGTTTGGGGCAGAGTGATGCCCCTGTGGGGTAGCGGGTGGGAAGTGTCTGTGCAGAGTAGGGATGGGAGTGGGGCAGACCTGAGCAGTCTCTTTCTGAGAGGGCACGGGAGCCGAGGGCTGATGGGCGGGGAGCAGGGGTTGAACCTTGCACAAAACTCCCTGTCCACACTGCTGTATCCCAACCCAGCACGGCTGATGACAGTGATGGCCTCTATTGCTAGAGCAACATAGAAAGATAGCTGATATCTGCCTAAGCCCGTGTGATCTGTAGTAACTCCTTTCACCCTGTTAACATCTTCACTTGGGAGTAACGTGTACTAGCCCACTCTCGGATGAGGAAACTGAGCCTCAGAGGGGTTAGCTGATACCCGTACAGGTAGCAATCCAGCAGTGCTCCACAGCCCACCACGCTCCTCAGCAAGACTGGCTCACACTGGAATTGCCCTTTTTACAGTTCAAAACCTCTGTAAGACAGATGACTCTCTCTGCCCTGTGCAGTTCCCCCACCATACTTGTCAGTAGCAATTGTGATGTAATAGCCCACAGGGCAAAGGCATTTTTCTGTGCTGGCATCAGCCCTCTGGGAGTTGAATGGTGACAGTAAAACGCGGTTCAGCAGGCTGAGCGTGGAGGTGTGGCTGAGCACTGGGGTGGCAGGACCCAGGCTGGCCCGGAGCCCTGGCGCCCACACCCTCAGCCAGCTCTGTGCTCCTGTCCCCCGTCTCCCGTCGTGTCCCCCCACCCCGGTCCATAGTGCCGTGAGCCCTTGGAAGTGTGCCTGCCTTGGCCCTAAGGCATGACTGTGGGTGGGAAGTTGGAAGCACTAGGGCTATGCTTAGTTTGGGGGTGTTTTTTGTTGTTGTTGTGGGTTGAATGTGCTGTTGTTTCTATCTACACGTCTCTTGGAGACCTCTCCATTAGCTAGAGAGCACTTTCTGGTAGTTAGCGCAGTTACTTGCAGGTGAAGTCCAAGGAGCACCCATTTGGTTTCCCAAGAGCTGAGAGCGGGCGCCTAGGAGGACAGAGCAGATGTTGCACATAGTGTTGAGCTAGACACCCCCGTGGTTGAGAAAATAGTCTCCTTGCTTCCAGCAAACGCTGGAGGTTGGGGGGAGACTCCTAACCCCAACTTTTGGGTTAGGGTTGAGAAAGTAGACTCCCGCTTCCAGCAAATGCTGGAGATGGGGGGGCGGGGTGCTGCTGCACCCGCCGTGGAGGGCGGGGCTCCGAGCCCCACCTGTGAACTTGGCATCATTTCCAGCAGCCTCCCTTTGGGACCAGAGACGTCAAAAGACCCTCGTTGGTCCTCTAAGACAGTTTCCATTTTGGTTTGGTGGCTCTGAGGCCTGGACCAAGGGGCACTTGATCCATCCTTTTTTAGGCTACCTGGCCTTTGATTGCACAGGAAGCCTTGGGAATGTTTAAGGTCGGATTTGTTTTTTTCTTCAAATGTAAATTTCAATATGTAGATTCCACAGATCACCAGTGTTGATGCTGAACATTGTGACAAGTAGATGAACGCTTTCAACTTTGAATCCAACTTTCTGGGATTTCTCTGGGCAGAATTTTAAATGTTGGGATGAAGGCCCAGTTGGGAGATGTGGCAGCTTCAACCTTTTCAAATTGAAGGACAGTTTGCTTAAGCAGATAAGGGTGTGGTTTGGGAGGGTTTTCCTGAAGTTTTGTCTTCAGCATTCTTGGTTATTTTCTTCTGCTTAGCCAAAGATACCATGTGCAGTATAAAGGCTGTCTGAGCTCTATGTCATGATAATCTGGTTCTGGAAGTTTAGAAACACACTCTGGCTTCAGATCCGTGTTAAATAGATCACTTGTGTGGCCAAAGACCTCAAACCTTTCCCTCCTGGGAAAAAGGCTTCTATTTCTTAGGCTAAAACGCCAGTGTGCAACCACATGCTTGTGCCTTTAGCGGTGATAGTTAAATTTTCTATGAATTGAATAAGTCATGTTTTTTAAAAAGTTAATGAGGCATTTAATTAACTAACAACGTCGGGCTTATGGCCTTTATGGTTACATTTTGCGGGTAATGGCATTCGGCTTATAGCCGCTGAACAGAGAGCTGTCCGACAAAAGCAGTTTGACTTTGCTCGGGAATGGCTGGGCTGCCCTTCAGACACTCCCGTTTATTTCTAGCGGAGAAAATAAACCAAGGAATGTGTTGCGTCGACAGACTCGTCCCGCCTCTTCACCTTTCAGTTAGAGAAAGTGCTGGTGGCGACGGTTGCCATCCATTTAGAGGCCATCACCCTCCTAGCTAGGAGAGTGTAGTTAGCCCACTTGACCCCCAACAGAGAAGGCCTGTGGGATGCTCGTCACAGCTGGATTGCATCCCTCTAACTGGGGCCCTTTTGGGCCTTTTGAATCTTCCCAGCTGACCAGGTACCAAAGACCTGAGTTATAGGTCTAGTACTTCATGTTAATTGAACTTGGGGTTTAATATCTCTGGGCCTCAGTTTCCAAGTGTTGAATGAGGATAGTACTACCTTCCTTTCCTGCTATCTCCTGGGTTCCTGTGGGTGACAGAAGACGTCCTCATCTGGGGAAATGAGAAGCACTGTGTAAATAGTGGTATCAACGTGGTTGAGTTAGGACAGCCCGTGGCAAAAAGTCTGACCTGGCTGTGGGGCTACTGCTGCCTTTGCTGCCATCTTCCAGGAGAAGAGAGTTGACTTACCCACCAGCTTGGACGGCCTTTCATTTCTAGGTACCCTTGAATCTGCCCTAGTAGTGATGAAGGTTTCCAGGTGAAGGCCATGATTGTCACAGCAAATAAACCCTGGGTTGAGTAAATTGATGTGTGCACAGCAGTTGGTGGCGTTCAGAACTGATCCCAGAGCCACGTGACAGGGCCTCTCCCTGGCTGGGGCACACAACTCATTAGCTTGCAGCCGTCCACTCAAGTCTGGCTAGTGAGGGCCTGCTAAAAGAGCAGCAGCTTCATGCGGTATCCTGGATACCAGGGCTCGGGGCAGGTGGCCTGGGAGCCCAGAGGATTGTGGGCTTTCTGGCAGGTTGGGATGTAAATGGAGAAACGCATTCGTGGGCGTGCCTTTTCTCTTCCTCCTCTTGTTTTGGAAGGGAGCTGCTGCAGTGACCTGAAGTAACAGGGCACCGATGGCCAGGTTTACCAGCATGCCCCATTGGTTTCACGTGGTAAGCAAATGGAACATTCTAGTTTGCTCCCAAGTGAGTGGTCACCTTTGATTGGCGTGTCCTCCAAAGGGCATAAAAGGTTTTACAGAACCCATCTCGCACTTATGGGCGGCTAGAATGACCCCCGTTTTAGGTTTAACAGATGAGTTACCTGAGAGATGTCACAAGGAGGCCTGTTCTGACCCCATCCCATCCCCCCTTACCCAGCAGACCATGTGTTGGGCCACATGCATGTTCTGCCTACTCCCAGCTCTCAGAACCTGACGGCTCTCTGCTGGGCATGACTTACCCAGTATAAACAGTGTAACGTGTTTTCTGGTGGCATATGCTTTCGATGTGTCTGAAAACTTTCTTAAGGTAATAAAACATTGAATAAGTTCCTGCTCTGCTTACTGGGAGTGGTTCATATTAATATTTTAACAAGCCAAAAAAATAAGGTTAATAACAGTGATGCTAATGCACAGTGTTGACACAGAACATCTCCGGGGTGGGGGGTGGGGCGGTGCACGTTTTATTTGATTCTTGAAATGTGGAGGTTGCAGCCTGTGGTGTATCAGGTTCCTGTCATTAACTTGAGTAAATATGAAAATTTTAGACTGATTCTGCCCCGAGAGGGTGGAGTGAGGCAAAATAGAGGGTGGGGTTATTGGAGGCATTTTGTGTCATTCCTCGAGGATGGAGGGAGAGAGCTTCTCTTTAACTCTTCTTAACATACAGACAAGAGCATCTGAGGCCCAGGTTCTGATTGGGGATCTTAACAGGGGGCGCGAGGATGTAGCTGACCTGGGTGTCCCTGCTTCTCTAAGCTGGGGAATGTTCTCTGGCTGATTTAAGCTCTCTCTTTTTTTTTTTTGGTTTTTTTGTTTGTTTGTTTGTTTGTTTTTGTTTTGTTTTGTTTTTTTGCCTTGTTTTTTTTTTGCACCCTTTAGGTGCAAGGTTAGGTTGTTTATTCGAGATGTTTCCTGTTTCTTAAGGTGGGATTGTATTGTTATAAACTTCCCTCTTAGAACTGCTTTTGCTGCATCCCATAGGTTTTGGGTCGTCGTGTCTCCATTGTCATTTGTTTCTAGGTATTTTTTAATTTCCTCTTTGATTTCTTCGGTTATCACTTCGTTATTAAGTAGTGTATTATTTAGTCTCCATGCGTTTGTATTTTTTACAGCTCTTTTCCTGTAATTGATATCTAGTCTCATAGCATTGTGGTCAGAAAAGATACTTGATACAATTTCAATTTTCTTAAATTTACCAAGGCTTGATTTGTGACCGAAGATATGATCTATCCTGGAGAATGTTCCATGAGCACTTGAGAAAAATGTGTATTGTGTTGTTTTTGGATGGAATGTCCTATAAATATCAATTAAGTCCATCTTGTTTAATGTATCATTTAAAGCTTGTGTTTCCTTATTTATTTTCATTTTGGATGATCTGTCCATTGGTGAAAGTGGGGTGTTAAAGTCCCCTACTATGATTGTGTTACCGTCGATTTCTCCTTTTATGGCTGTTAGTATTTGCCTTATGTATTGAGGTGCTCCTATGTTGGGTGCATAAATATTTACAATTGTTATATCTTCTTCTTGGATCGATCCCTTGATCATTATGTAGTGTCCTTCTTTGTCTCTTCTAGTAGTCTTTATTTTAAAGTCTATTTTGTCTGATATGAGACTTGCTACTCCAGCTTTCTTTTGGTTTCCATTTGCATGGAATATCTTTTTCCATCCCCTTACTTTCAGTCTGTATGTGTCTCTAGGTCTGAAGTGGGTCTCTTGTAGACAGCATATATATGGGTCTTGTTTTTGTATCCATTCAGCCAATCTGTGTCTTTTGGTGGGAGCATTTAGTCCATTTACATTTAAGGTAATTATCGATATGTATGTTCCTATTCCCATTTTCTTAATTGTTTTGGGTTCGTTATTGTAGGTCTTTTCCTTCTGTTGTGTTTCTTGCCTAGAGAAGTTCCTTTAGCATTTGTTGTAAAGCTGGTTTGGTGGTGGTGAACTCTCTCAGCTTTTGCTTGTCTGTAAACGTTTTAATTTCTCCATCAAATCTGAATGAGATCCTTGCTGGGTAGAGTAATCTTGGTTGCAGATTTTTCTCTTTCATCACTTTAATTATGTCCTGCCACTCCCTTCTGGCTTGTAGAGTTTCTGCTGAGAGATCAGCTGTTATCCTGACGGGGATTCCCTTGTGTGTTATTTGTTGTTTTTGCCTTGCTGCTTTTAATATGATTTCTTTGTGTTTAATTTTTGACAGTTTGATTAATATGTGTCTTGGCGTATTTCTCCTTGGATTTATTCTGTATGGGACTCTCTGTGCCTCCTGGACTTGATTAACTATTTCCTTTCCCATATTAGGGAAGTTTTCAACTATAATCTCTTCAAATATTTTCTCAGTCCCTTTCTTTTTCTCTTCTTCTTCTGGAACCCCTATAATTCGAATGTTGGTGCGTTTAATGTTGTCCCAGAGGTCTCTGAGACTGTCCTCGGTTCTTTTCATTCTTTTTTCTTTATTTTGCTCTGCAGCAGTTATTTCCACTATTTTATCTTCCACCTCACTTATCCGTCTTCTGCCTCAGTTATTCTGCTATTGATCCCATCTAGAGTATTTTTTATTTCATGTATTGTGTTTTTAATCGATGCTTGATTCATCTTTAGTTCTTCTAGGTCCTTGTTAACTGTTTCTTGCATTTTGTCTATTCTATTTCCAAGATTTTGGATCTGGGAAATAGAATCTTGGATCATCTTTACCATCATTATTCTGAATTCTTTTTTTTTTTTTTTTTTTGCGTTACGCGGGCCTCTTACTGTTGTGGCCTCTCCCCTTGCGGAGCGCAGGCTCCGGACGCACAGGCTCAGCAGCCATGGCTCACGGGCCTAGCCGCTCCGCGGCATGTGGGATCCTCCCGGACCGGGGCACGAACCCGTGTCCCCTGCATCTGCAGGCGGACTCTCAACCACTGCGCCACCAGGGAAGCCCCCTGAATTCTTTTTCAGGTAGACTGCCTATTACCTCTTCATTTGTTAGGTCTGGTGGGTTTTTATCTTGCTCCTTCTCCTGCTGTGTGTTTTTCTGTCTTCTCATTTTGCTTATGTTACTGTGTTTGGGGTCTCCTTTTTGCAGGCTACAGGTTCGTAGTTCCCGTTGTTTTTGGTGTCTGTCCCCAGTGGCTAAGGTTGGTTTAGTGGGTTGTGTAGGCTTCCTGGTGGAGGGGACTCGTGCCTGTGTTCTGGTGGATGAGGCTGGATCTTGTCTTTCTGGTGGGCAGGTCCACGTCTGGTGGTGTGTTTTGGGGTGTCTGCGGACTTTTTATGATTTTAGGCCACCTCTCTGCTAATGGGTGGCGTTGTGTTCCTGTCTTGCTAGCTGTTTGGCATAGGGTGTCCAGCACTGTAGCTTGCTGGTCGTTGAGTGAAGCTGGGTGCTGGTGTTGAGATGGAGATCTCTGGAAGATTTTCGCCGTTTGATATTATGTGGAGCTGGGGGGTCTCTTGTGGACCAGTGTCCTGAAGTTGGCTCTCCCACCTCAGAGGCACAGCACTGACTCCTGGCTCCTCAATTTGCGATGATGTGTTGTCTATTCATGTATTCCACAGATGCAGGGTACATCAAGTTGATTGTGGAGCTTTAATCCGCTGCTTCTGAGGCTGCTGGGAGAGGTTTCCCTTTCTCTTCTTTGTTCTCACAGCTCCTGGGTCTCAGCTTTGGATTTGGCCCCGCCTCTGCGTGTAGGTCGCCGGAGGGCGTCTGTTCTTCGCTTAGACAGGACAGGGTTAAAGGAGCAGCCTCTTTGGGGACTCTGGCTCACTCAGGCCGTGCGGGAGAGAGGGGCACAGAGTGCGGGGCGAGCCTGCAGCGGCAGAGTTCGGCGTGACGTTGCACCAGCCCGAGGCGCGCCGTGCGTTCTCCTAGGGAAGCCGTCTCTGGATCCCGGGACCCCGGCAGTGGCGGGCTGCACAGGCTCCCGGAAGGGCGGCGTGGACAGTGTCCTGCGCTCGCACACAGGCTTCTTGGTGGCGGCAGCAGCAGCCCCAGCGTCCCACGCCCGTCACTGGGCCCCGCGCTTTCAGTCGTGACTCGCGCCCGTCTGTGGAGCCCCTTTAAGCAGCGCTCTTAATCCCCTCTCCTCGCGCACCAGGAAACCAAGAGGGAAGAAAAAGTCTCTTGCCTCTTCGGCAGCTCCAGAGTTTTCCCGGACTCCCTGCCGGCTAGCTGTGGCACATTAGCCCCCTTCAGGCTGAGTTCTCGCCGCCAGCCCCAGTCCTCTCTCTGCGCTCTGACCGAAGCCCGAGCCTCAGCTTCCAGCGCCGCCTGCCCTGGCGGGCGAGCAGACAAGCCTCTCGGGCTGGTGAGTGCCGCTCGGCACCGATCCTCTGTGCGGGAATCTCTCCGCTTTGCCCTACCCAGGTATGTGGGGAGTTTCTTGCCTTTTGGGAGGTCTGGGGTCTTCTGCCAGCATTCAGTAGGTGTTCTGTAGGAGTTGTTCCACGTGTAGCTGTATTTCTGGTGTATCCGTGGGGAGGAAGGTGATCTCCGCGTCTTACTCTTCCGCCATCTTCCTCCGGGTCCAAAAGATAGGTTTTTTAAACGTGGTATTGAGATAAGTGGATAGCATTACATCTCCAGCATCTAGTCTAGTAGGTGTTCAATAATTCTGTGATGAATGACTGAAAAAACATATGGTAAGTCCAGAGCCCAGACTTCTGGTTCCACTGGTGCTGCCTTGTGTGACCTTGGACAGAGAATTACATTTCCACTGAGTCTCAGATACCACGTAGGAAGTGGGTCTCCAACAAGATGGTCACTAAGTGTTCATCCACTTTAGACTTCTAATCCCTCAGGCAGGGAGGGCCCGTGCCTTCCTCCTGGGTACTTGGGCGGTGCCGCCAGTTGTTTTGTTTTTAATCTCAGAGGTTTTCAGGGTAGTGCCAACAAATGCTAGGGCTAAGAGAGGCTCATGGCAAGCATTAAAAGCCACTTTATTTTTTAAGGAGGCTTACTATGGTTATTTGTAGTCGTTCAGATCAGGTCCCCTATTCAGTCTGGTGGCCTTTCCATGCAGTCAGTTGGGCTTCCAGCAGCCAGCTGGCTGGTTGGGGTCTTAGGGAGATGCAGCTGCAAACACTATCTGCATTGTCTCTGGAAAGGTTCTGAAGGTATGCCCACCCACCAGGTTCCAGAGCTAGGAGAAGGTTGGGCCAAATTTTGTGAGGGTATGGTTTCTGCTGCACAAAAATGAGATTCCTTTAATAAAAAGGAGGGAGGCTATTTTCCACTTAACCTTCATTCGTTCATTCAACAAACATGCCCACTATGCACCACTCGTTGCCAGGTGCCATGCTGGGCACAAGGAGGGAGATAGTGAGCAAAAGCCGCATGGTGCCCATTTTTCTGGAGCTTGTCTTCTCAACATCAGCGGTACTGATTTTTTGAGCCAGGTAACTCTTTGTTTGGGAGACTGCCCTATGCATCGTGGTGTGTTTAGCAGCATCCTTGTCCTCTACCCACTAGACGCCAGCAGCAATTATGACAACCACAAATGTGTCCAGGCATTGCTAAATGTCCTGGAGGGGGTAGGGTGGCCAGAGTCACCCCCGGTTGAGAACCACTGGCCTAAAGGGAAGACAGACGAGACGGTGGCCAAAGAACGGCACAAGTGATGCATCATTTCAAAGGCAGTCGTGCTCTGAAGGGGTAGGAGCACAGTCATAAAGAAAGCAGTTCACAGAGTCAGACTGGATTTAAAACCAACTCTCTTGGCATGGACATATATACACACACACGCTACCAAAGGTAAAATAGATAGCTAGTGGGAAGCAGCTGCATCGCACAGGGAGAGCAGGTCGTTGCTGTGTGTCTACCTAGAGGGGTGAGATAGGGAGGGTGGGAGGGAGACGCAAGAGGCAGGGGATATGGTGATATATGGATACGTATAGCTGATTCACTTTTTGATACAGCAGAAACTAACACACCATTGTAATGCAATTATACTCCAATAAAGATGTTAAAAAATTAACTCTCTCAAATTATTCTTTAGTAACTTTCCAGTTCTTCCATTATTGTTCGGGTTATTCTTCTGGATGTAGAAAATCATAATGGAATGCCAAGAGACTTTTTTCTTTTTTTTTATTTCAGCCTCAAAATGGCCTTTCCAGCCCAGGGTCCATCATGGCCACTGAGAAGTTATGGAAAACGGATGTGGCTGAGGCTTTAGATCTTAATGAAAAGCTGGTAGGTATACCCAGCATCAGTCCCCTCCTGTCCAAACCTGCGTGCCCTGCAGATAGTTTACACATCAACCTCACATACATGTTTAGTTGTTACAGTAGCTCCACGAGACCCATCTCCTATCCCAGCATGGGCTGGAAATTGCAGAGCCCAATTCCTTGAAAGACTGGGTAGTAAGAATGAATGTTTATATCTGTTGTCATTCCCCCCCCCCACCAATTCTCAAAATGGCATAGTGTAAATGGATGCGGGGGAAAATGAAAGTCATACTAAAAGCCCCAAATGCACTCATTTGCAAAGCATGTGTTTCTTCTCTGCAACTGCAGAAAATGAATGAAACAGAATTAGACGTTTGCCTCCTCAAAGTGGCCACCAGCGGTCTTGGGCCAGGCCTCTTACCTGTGAAACGCTTTCTCGTAGTACTTGGATATGAGGAAAACCCTCGGGACTATGATGAACATCAAAGGTATGTCAGGTCACGTGTCCATGAAACACCTCTCCCCAAAAGAGAGGGAGAGAGTCCACCAGCTTCGACAAAGAGACCTCTACCTGGTGTTTGATAAGATCACCCTACTCAAGAACCAGCTGCAGAGGAAAGAAGAGCTTTTCAGACGATACGAGAAGGACATTGAACAGCTCAAGTATGGCCCGTGTCCCTGGCAGAAGGCCCAGGCCTCCATTCTCCAGGCTAAACCTCGGGGCAGCTGCAGACCCGTAGGGACCAGGACAAGAGGACAGAGGCCTGGGTGTGGAGGGGGGAGGCGGGATGGTGACTCAGGGCCTGATGGACCCAAGTCTCTGGGCAAGAAAGCAGCAGTTAAAGTACCCTACTGTTAAGGAATAAGGTGCACCTTTTATAAATGTGTCTGATGTTTCACCATGTGTGTGCTTTTCATAATTCCATCCTATTTTCAGTGGTATCCGTTCCCCCACCCTCTCTGGGAAATTGGGAGGGGCTGGTAGCATAACCGTTGCCCCCTTCATGCTGCACGTCCACAGCCAATGGGCTATTTATTCTGCCCTCTAGTCCCCACATCTTCAGCCTTCCCCCCACTTGTAAGGAAACCGCGAAGCCAGGCATATATGGAAGTGTTCTGAGGATCTCCCAGGTCGGGAGCATTGGTGGTGAGTGAGAAAGCTGAGGAGAAAAGAGACTTTGTCTCTCCCGTGTGCTCAGGCAGAGCAAAGTGTCGGTTCAGATGTACCAGTCACAGGTGGCAAAGCTGAAGGACGACATCTCCAAAGAGGCCTAAGAAAAGGTGCTGCTGAAGGAGGCCCTGGCGCACATGGAAGAGCGGCTGCACCAGGAGAAGAGGGTCACCAGGGCGATCAGGCAGCAGAAGGTGAGAGGTCCCTGCTCGGAGCAGAGCCTCTGAGGCTGCCCCTCAGCTCCCTTTAGAAACAGCCAACTGAGGTCCCAGTGGGATCCAGGCAGCACAGAATGCATTCGCTCATTGCAAAGGAAGGTGGCAGAATAGCTTTAGCGTTAGGCAGACTTAGGTTTAGACTCTTGTTCTGCCACTTACTGTGTGACTTCAGGCAGCTTTTTTTTTTTTAACATCTTTATTGGAGTATAATTGCTTTACAGTGTGGTGTTCGTTTCTGCTGTATAACAAAGTGAATCAGCTATATGCATACGTATATCCTCAGATCCCTCCCTCTTGTGTCTCCCTCCCGCCCTCCTTATCCCACCCTTCTAGATGGTCGCAAAGCATTGAGCTGATCTCCCTGTGCCATGCGGCTGCTTCCCACTAGCTATCTATTTTATGTTTCGTAGTGTATATATGTCCATGCCACTCTCTCACTTTGTCCCAGCTTACCCTTCCCCCTCCCCATGTCCTCAAGTCCATTCTCTACATCTGTGTCTTTATTCCTGGCATGCCCCTAGGTTCATCAGAACATTTTTTTTTTTAGATTCCATATATATGTGTCAGCTTATCCTCTCTGAGACTCATAGTCTAGCTTGCCTCTATGTTTTTAAACTTTCTTTTTTTTTAAGTTAATTTTTATTTTATATTGGAGTATAGTTGATTTACAGTGTTCTGTTAGTTTCAGGTGTACAGCAAAGTGATTCAGTTATACATACACATATATCTATTCTTTTTCAGATTCTTTTCCCATATAAGTTATTACAGAATATTGAGTAGAGTTCCCTGTGCTATACAGTAGGTCCTTGTTGATTACATATTTTATATATAATAGTGTGTATATGTTAATCCCAAACTCCTAATTTATCCCTCCCCACCACATTTCCACTTTGGTAACCATAACTTTGTTTTCAAAGCCTGTGAGTCTGTTTCTGTTTTATAAATAAGCACATTTGTATCATGTTTTTTAGATTCCACATATAAGTGATATCATATGATACTTGTCTTTGTCTGACTTACTTCACATAGTATGATAGTCTCTAGGTCCATCCATGTTGCTGCAAATGGCATTACTTCATTCTTTTTTATGGCTGAGTAGTATTCCACTGTATATTTGTACCACATCTTCTTTATCCACTCCTCCATCGACATTTAGGCTGCTTCCATGTCCTGGCTGTTTTGAACAGTGCTTTCTGAGACTCATAGTCTAGCTCGTCTGTATTTTTTTAACTTTTGATAATTCGTGTATTTTATCTTGTTCTTTCTATCCAGATAACTCTTTTTTCTACCAGTTGTATTGAGACATAATTGACACACAGCACTGTACTGAGCTTAAGGGTGTCCAGCATCATGATCTGACTTCCCTGCCTCCTGCAATGATGACCACAATCAGTTGAGTGAACAGCCCGAGTGTTTTTAAAGGCAGCGATTCTGATTTTCATTGCTCTGTCAGGTGACAGGGATACACCGAGGAAGAAGCTCTCTGAGAATAAAGATTTGGGTTTGCTCTTCTGAGTAGCCAGAATAGTACTCCAGTCTTTCTGACTTGGGGCTGTGTATTTGTACACACATCCTTGCATGTATGTGTGTACATGTGAGTATGTGCTGTGGGTTGGCATGTGTGTGTATTTGTATGTGTGTGTTTGTTGCCTGCATGAGCTCTAAGGAGGCCAAGGTGATAGAAGGGTGCCCTTCTCCTCAACCAGGAGGTGATGGTCAGATAGTTCCTTGCAGAAGCCTGCCCTCCATCCTGCGAACCTTCCAGGCAATAAGTTTCCAGACAGCAGGCTCTCTGGCTTAGAGCCCCAGAAATGAAAAGTGGCTGTCCTGCTCTGAGGGAGCCTGGATGCGGTGTTTCCAGTGCTCACTGCTGTGAATTAAACATCACAGGCCTTAGTCTCTGTGTGACATGGGGCTGCCTCAGGCAGAGGACAGTTTCCTTTCACACCAAGCAATGCCAGGGAGAGCTGGGCCAGTGACAGAGTTGTGACTTTCCCTTTGATGTGCCCTCTGGAGAGCTTACCCCTCCCCGAAGTGCCCACCCCCGCCCCCAGGGCTTGGCAGACTAGGTCCCAAAGCAGAGACACCAGACCACAGAATGGGACAGAGAAGGGCCCAAAAAAAAGCCATTGTCATGTACTGAAAACCTGAGGATTTACATAATGAGGTTTCACATGCTTTATTCCTGGGCTGCCTCATTCACACACAACGCAAGGGACGTGCCAGCCTGTTTGGCGCTGGACATCCCTCAGCCGAGAAGGGGCTGAAATGGCCAAGTTGAACCTGTGTCAGGGTCCCCAGAAGAGCTACAGCTAGTAGCTTTCAAATTCGTGGAATTCACAACTGGGGGAAAGACTTACCAAGGGGCAGGCACCTGCTCCACACCACACATGCTTCATCTCTCCCATCAACCCGCAAGGGATTCTGGCAAGTGTCGGCCCCTTAGAGAGAGGGGAAAGCTGATTTGACAGAGGGTACCGTTCCCTGGCTACTAAGTGGCAGAAACAGGATTTCCTCCCCACCTGCTGCCCTCCCCCGCCCAGGTTCACTTTTCCACACCCCTTCCTTCTTTGTCTCCCTTACCAGGGTGGCCCCCTTGGATACCTCGCACCATTGCTCCTGGGGGTTTCACTCCAGGACTCAGGTTTGCATTTCAGGCTTGTTGTTAATATGTTGTCAGAAGTCCCTGTTTGTCAGGAAGAAAACAATAATACATTTTAAGTTTTGCTGGATCCTAAAGGGCACTTGTGTACATCTGTCTTGGTATCCGTTCCTTCCAGGGAGTATATCTTCGTTGTCTTTAAGCAGAAATTAACAGAAAGTAGAATTCCTCTTTTCTAAGTTTTACACTTAGTATTTTCACAAGGAGCCTTAGTTTTTTAGCCTCCTGTATAAAACTTTGAAACTCTTCACCCGTTCACAGAGGTTGCACGGTTGAAGCACTGAGATGAAATTACACATCTTATGCTTCAGAATTGACCCCCCCCAAAAAAAAATGGAGTTTGTAGTTTTAATGTTTGACCATCTCTTCACCAAGCAGACCTTTCAAGAATCAAAAGTCCTATTTCCACACTAATATCTCTGGCTGTGAGAATGAGACTTGGTATAAGATGCTGGGCCTTCACAGCGAACTGGGCCTGTGGCTCTGTCCATGTGGCAGAGGACGGGAACCGCGGCCCAGGCCGTGCTCACTCGAATCCACATCCCACATCACTCGAGAAGCCGGCAGTGTCTCTCAGAGTTCAGAGGCCAGATTTGGAGTCAAATAAATAGGGGTCAAGCCCCACCGCTGCCCCGAATGACCCTGAGTAAGTGGCTTGACCTCTGTATCGCAGGTTCCTCAACAAAAGCAACCAAAACTGTTAGCAAGGGGCCTCCTCCGTGGGGCAGTGTGAGGGTTAAATGGCAAAATGCCTGCAGTGTCTGACACATCGCAAGCCCCGTTTCTAAGGGGGAAGAATAGGCAGCTCATGGATGGGTGGGGATTCCTCTATTTCTTTCAGGGAGCTTCCTGCCAGCTGACGCCTTCCCCGGTCCTCCCAAAGCCGCCAGCTCTTATGGGACACGCTCTTCTCTTTGGTGAATACGACTAGGGCCACGGCCAAGAAAGGACCCAGATACCTTTTGTGAATGGGCTAAGGCTGGGATTTTCAAGAGGAAATTGTTAAATGCACAGAAGTTGCCACTTGGGAAGCACGCAAGCCCTTTCTTAGGGCTTGAAGTGTAAGAAAGGCTGAAGGGCACCGGCTGCTTCTGGCAGGAGAAGCCGCTCAGCTCTCCTGCCAATCAAATCTCCAGCCAATGAAGTCCTGTCTAGGGGGCATGACCACTGCTTTGTCTTGTGGTCTCAGCCAGGAAAACCCCCTAACCTTCCCTCTGCTTATTTAGCTCACATCCCTCTTCTTTAAGATGAGAATAAAAATGGCACCTAGCTCGTAGCCTTCCCAATGGGAGCTTGTATACAAAACCCTTAGTACATAGGACCACTAAGCATACACGCTCTCCTACCATCATCATTATCCTCACTATTCTATTTAACTCACTGTCTTCCAAGATTTCCTTGGGCCCAGGTATTGTCAAGATTCTGGCTTCCTCCTTGCACTTGTGTGTTTTGTTTGTTTGTTTGTTTTTGCGGTACACAGGCCTCTCACTGTTGTGGCCTCTCCCGCTGCGGAGCACAGGCTCCGGACGCGCAGGCTCAGCGGCCATGGCTCACGGGCCCAGCCGCTCTGCGGTATGTGGCATCTTCCCGTACCGGGGCATGAACCCGCGTCCCCTGCATCGGCAGGTGGACTCTCAACCACTGTGCCACCAGGGAAGACCGAACTGTATACTTTCAAATGGTTAAGATGGTAAATGTTATGTATATTTTACCATAATTAAAAATTAAAAATGTTAATTATTTGGGGAAAAAATGCCGTTGGGGACTTTATAATGGATGGCTCAGTCTGTTAGCACTGGACTTACCATTCAATCTCAATATCGTTAAAAACAGGATGACCAGACATTATGTGCTCACTGTGTGATGCAGGATGGATCACACAGTACCGCCTGTGAAGGCGACTGGACAACAAAAAGACTTTGATCTCTTCAGATCTCTAGATCTAACTATTTGTTTACAGGAAACATGGGGAAAAGAGGAACAAGTTAACTGAAACCAAGAAGAAGTGATCAGCCAAATCCAGTATGTGAATGTTCTACAGGACAAAAGACCCAGTTTCTACAACAAATCAGTGGCTGGGGGATAAAAAAGGTCAGGGGCGGGGTGTTGCTGTTACAGAATTAAAGACATTTCAGAGACATAACAACCAAGTGTAATGTGAGGACATTGTCTGGATCCTGATTCTAACAAACCAACAGTAAAAAAGATATCTCTGAGAGAATCAAGGAAATGTGAGCATGGACTGAATATTAGATGATATTCAGGAATGATAATAAGTATTTTTAGCTGTGATCATGTCAAGGCAGGGATAATGTAAAGGAAAAAATAGTCCTTTCATTTAGGATGTCTTTATGGGTGAAATGACACAACTTGCTTTAAATTAACCTAGAAAACAACTCAAAAAGGAAGAAAAAAGAATGAAAGAACACTGGGAAAATGTTGAAGCTGGATGATGAATACATGGAGTTAATCGCACTCTTCTCTAGTTTTGTGTGTGTTTCCAAAATCCCAGAATAAAAAACAATTTTTATGTAGGCAATCTCAAAGGAACATACAGACACACACACAAACAGAGTGAGCTGCAACCAAAACATAAGCAAATGAGGAAGCCATTTGCCTTTAGTAAGTGCAGGAAAAGGGAGATTAAGCCTTGGGCCTTGAAAAATGAGCTAACCAAGTCTAAGATGCCTGTATTAAGCTGGCACCCTCAAAGCTGCTCCACACCCTGGCAAGAGGAGGGCTTAAAAACTTTTTTTTTCTGGACTTTCAGAAAGGGGAGCCTATGAAAACCTGTAGTTTTCAATGTGGCTCTGGAGGGGAAAACTAATAATGGCCACAATACTGATGATGATGATGATCACCCTGAAGATTTGTAACCACGTGGGTCTGGGGCTCAAGTTTATACTCCATGTATTCAGTGGGAAAACTCCCAAGTTGAGGAAATAAATGTTAGTGTTCAGAGGTTATTAGCATCCCTGGCATCCAGCTGAAACAAACAAAAAAGACTTCCGAGAGCAAAGCAGCCAGGAATCAGACCCCTCAGGATTCCCACAGATTAAGTTCAATCAAGAATGAGATCACAGTCAAATTACTAAACATCCAAGCAATAAGTCAGTATGAGCCAGAGTAAGCAGACACAACAAACAAGACATTGAGACACCACCCCACTGCCACTCCCACCCAAAGATTTCAGATGTTGGAATTATCAGATAACAGATTCTAAAATCACTATGTGTTCAATATTTGTTTAAAGAAGGCTTTTAAAATGAGCAAGGAATGAGACTATCAAAAATGGCCAGGCATTTGTCCTCAGGAGTTTGTGGGAGCACAGGAGAGCTATTTGACCCCTGTACATTTGGCTTTTCCATTCTGGTGGGAAAAACAGATTTCTTTACAGAATCAAATTATGCTGGCAATAAAAATTCAAGTGCTTCCAGGAGCCCGAGAGGAAATATGATCAGTGCATTGGGCAGGCAGAACATAGGCTGTATCTAAAGAGGGAGCCTCTTCTCAGCCCCAGCAGATTGTTGATCTATATACAAGAAGAGAGTCCAGGTATTGCCAGATATTCCCATTTTCCCAAAAAAAGGCATAAATCCAGATGTCAATGATCTGTACATGTTGGCTACTGTGGTAGACATCTGGTTTTTGTCACCTAATAGCAATTGACCTCTCTTCTAAAATATTATGGTGTTATGATCCCCCTTTGGGGACAACACCTTTCTCCTAGTCTCAGTCCAGTTTCTCAGAGATGGTGTTGATTCCACCTCTGGCTGCAGGGCTGGGCATGTGGCTCAAGCTCAGCCAATCAGAGCAGTCTCCTGGGCCACAATAATTGGCTCAGCAATGGGCTTTTGACCCACCCAGAGAAAATGAGAAGCAGTGAGGCCATTGGGGGAAGCTTAAGAAAAAGACTCTTATCCTTCCCTATGGAATTCAAAGCTGAGAAGATGTAAGGGCTGGAGCTTCGGCTGCCTTTTTGTGACCATTATAGAGAGATTCTGTCTAAGGTTGGATCCACATGGTTCAAAGAATCCCTGAGAGCTGGAGAGAGGTCAAGGCCTCATGATATCATCTGAGCCTGAACCCAGAGGTTCCCTCTAGACTTTTCATTTTTGGTAACCAGTGAATTTGCATTCATGCTGAAGACAATTTGAATAGGTTTCTCTGTCACTCCACAGAAAGAGGCCTCTCCCTTCAGCAATTAATTAAAAGTCTTTTAACACGCTGGGAAAGCCAGACAAACATATCTGAGGGCTGACCATGGACCTTCAGTCTGCGGTCTCAGCACCTGGCCCCCCCTCTCCTTCTGTACTCTTGTCCCTAGCTTCTCTGATGACTCATCTTCTGGCCTCCATTCCCACTGCTCCTGCCTTGGACCATCCTCTTCTCTCCCTGCTCTGCCTCCGGAAATCCTACTCATCCTTCAGAACTCAAGTCAAATGGGTCCTTTTTTCTTAGTGCTTTTCCTGACAACCCCACCCTAAGCCCTACCCGAGGCAGAAGAAGATACCTCTCCCTCCATCCCCAGGCCCCTCTGACCCCCCAACCGATGAACACTCAGCCCTTCTGCTGAGGATCCTAATTACCCAGCCACGTTCCTGTCTCGCCTGCTTCTTGACCGTGATCCAAATTCAGACCCAGATTAGAAGGGATGATATTTGAGGCTTAAGTTTCAAAAAACAATCAGTTCTTAGGAGAAGTCAGAAAACATGGTGAAAGATGAGAATTTGGGTCAGGGATTCGAAAGAAAAGAACAGTTGTTCCGCGGAAAAGAGAGGGTCTATGTGGAGTGCAGTGAGGAAGGAGGAACCACTGGACATATTTAGACCAAACGAAATGATTCAGAGGAAACCTGAGAAGAAATGTCTAGAGAGGCATGAGATTGATCTGACTGTAAAGGAATACAAAAAATGTGTGACGGGAATGACCCAAAACAACAACGACAAAATGCCCAAAATAGGTGCACTGTTCACATGAGAAAAGAATGCGGACAGCAGCAAGACGCTGAGAAACCTCCAGAAAACAAGAGAGAAGGTGACAAAGGATGAGGTCATTTCAAACCAGATAAACTGGGAGTCTTTCTATGGATTGAAAGGGGTTTTTCAAAAGCTAGGGCTCATGTTGGCTTGCCCCTGATGGAAACTCAGGGCACCGAGGCCTTCTGGAATTTTCTGTTCAACAGACAGACACAGGGAGGGTCCCAGGAGGCCAGGCAGTGGCTAGATGTACCAAAAGAACTACCATGGGTCAAAGGACAAAACAAACAAGGTGTCAGTTTATGAGCCACCCCAGGCAAGCACTGTCTCGCTTTTTACTTCTAAGGACCATGGGACCTTGTCCACAGTTCCCATGCCTCCTACCGTGGGACCAGTTTTTTCTTCATGTGATAAAATACCTAAGCCGGAGAGTATCCAATCACAGCGGGCTTTAACCTTTGTTGGGGACATACCTGGTTGAGGCTCTGAGCCCTCTTCCCAGAAAAATACACACAGCCTCAGACACAACAAAGTTTCCTTCCCGTTTAAGCAGCTTATACCCGCCCTGGGGCCCATCTCTTGAACAATATTTCCTAAACTCATTCACTTAATCAAAAAAAATTCATTGAGTGCCAGCTACCTGGTACCTGCCAGGAACTGCTGCCAGGTACTGCTCCGGGCACCAAGGATACAGGGATCCTCGCCTCATGGAGTGGACCTTCCAGTTTGTATCTGAGCCCTCAAATGATCAGAATGTCTGGCGAAGCGGCCCGGGAATTCAGTGATTCTGACATGGGGCCAGAATTAGGACCTGTCGTCCCAAAGAGCCCCAGCTCAAACACCCCTTCTGTAAGGAGAGAGGGGAGGAGTGTATTGAAAGCATGTGCTCTAACTGGGAAGCTCATAGCCTGCTGAGGGAGTGTAGAGGGTGCCTGCACTTTGGAAAAATGTTTGGCAGAATCTCATAAAGCCGGATGTATGTGTGACCCAGAAATTCTACTCCTAGATATATACCCAAAAGATATGTGCACATGTGCATACCAAAAGGCATACACAACGGCCCCCAAATATCCCTGGTGTTCACACCTCTGTGTCCCCTCCCCTTGAGAGTAGGCAGGACTGTACCTTATTTCTAATCAGTAGATGCTGCAAAGGTGATGGGCATGTCATTTCTGTGATTATGTTACAGAAGATTGTAACTTCCATCTTGCCTGGAGACTCTCTCTATGGACTCTCACTGGCTTTGATGAAGCAAGCCACCTTATGGAGAGGCCCACATGGCAAGAAACAGTGCAAGATCTCCGGCTAACAGCCAGCAAGGCGGTGAGGCCCTCAGACTAACAACCCTCTGGGAACTGTATCCTGCCAACCACCACATGAACTGGAAAGAGGATCCTTCCCCAGCTGAGCCTCAGATGAGACCCCAGCCCTGGCCACCTCCCTCATTGCAGCCTGGGAGAGACCCTGAGCAGAGAACCCAGCTAAGCAGTGCCCGGATTCGTGACCCACAGAAACTGTGACATAAGTGTGTGTTTTTGGGATCCGTTAAGTTTGCCGTAATTTGTTCTGCAGGAATAGATAACAGAGTGTAATGCAATGCAGCAGTGAGAATGAATGAACCACAGCTACATCAGACAACGTGGTCGAACCTCACATAGTTGAGTGAAAGAAACCAGGCAGCAAATGGAATCTGTAAGATTCCATTTCCATGAAGTTCAAAACCAAGCAGAATTAATCTATGATTGGAAGTCAGACAAGCGGGAGGGGGTAACAAGAATGAGCACAGGGAGTCTTCTCGGAGGGGCGGGGGTGGGTGGTGATGTTCTGCTTCTTGTTCTGGGTTCTGGTTAGGGTGGGTGCATACACTTTGTGAAAATTCTTCAAGTGTACACTTATCAGTTGTGCTCTTTTCGAGATGTATATTATGTTTTGAAAACAAAACTTTACAAAAAAGAAAATATGCTGGAGTCCAACAGCTAGGGTTCGAATCTTGGACCTATCACTTACAAGATTTGTAACTGGGCAAGTTACTTGACTTTTCTGAGCCCGCTTCTGTGAAATGGGCTGGGCCAAGAATTAAATAAAACAGTGCATGGCATAGCGGCTGGTACCTAACAAGCCTCAGTAAATATTAGCTAGTTTGGTTAACCTCATTCATAGTGGTTCATTGTTAATCCCCCCCAAAAAAGTAGTGGAGGTTGATTTGCCTGGATGCCTGAAAGTCGAATATATGGAGTTGTCTTGCACATGCCACGCCACAGAGACCAGTTGGATTCTCAGAATCCCTCTAGCAGCGATCAGGGGAGCTCAGCCTGCCTCTGACACCAACACCCAGAAATGTCCCTGGGCAACAAGCAAGATGATATGCGAGTGTTCTGAGGTCAAGTTTGCTCTGGGTTGGGACTGAGACGATGCAAATCAAAGCTCTCCCCAGGATGGCTGTGATCGGGTTGAGATGGTGCTGTCCTCCCACATCATCAAGAAAGCAACAAAAACAAGCAAACAGACAGACAGCAACGCGGACATTCACAGAAGGAGTCTGTGGTACCGGGCACAGTTTACTACTTCACACATATTAACCCATTTGGTCTTTACAGTCAATGCTGTTATTACCTCCATTTTACAGGTGAGAGAAGTGAGGTACAGACAGAATAAAACAAACAAACAAACGAAACCAGGCCGATCAGAGGTGGGATCAGCACCCTTCATCTGCAGTTTTCAAACAGAACATACAGACTGACCTCCCTGGCGAAGCTTTTTTTCTGTTTTTTTGTTTGTTTGTTTTAGAGAGAGTGGTTTTTTGGTTTTGTTTTAATTTTTTAAATTAATTAATTAATTAATTTTTGGCTGTGTTGGGTCTTCGTTTCTGTGCGAGGGCTTTCTCCAGGTGTGGCAAGCGGCGGTCACTCTTCATCGCGGTGCACAGGCCTCTCACTATCGCGGCTTCTCTTGTTGCAGAGCACAAGCTCCAGACGTGCAGGCTCAGTAGCTGTGGCTCACGGGACTAGTTGCTCCGCAGCATGTGGGATCCTCCAAGACAAGGGCTCGAACCCACGTCCCCTGCATTGGCAGGCAGATTCTCAACCACTGTGCCACCAGGGAAGCCCCCTGGCAGATCTCTGATTTGCAAGAGATGAGCATCCCAACCAGCCTTGTCTCTATCTGAGAAAACACCTGGGTGACTTCTCATTTTCTGACAGGGGAAGGGGGTGAGCACGGCCACAGAAGGCCTCAGTGACCAGCTGTGATTTTGTGGTTTGAATTTATTTTTGTGAACCTGTGTGTGTGTGTGTTTGTGTGTATAAAAACCTGCATTTCCTTAGCCCATAGCGTCAGGTTATGAATGGACTGTGGAGCCTCCAATGGCCCTTTGCTCTCCCATCTGTCACCTACTCAACAGCTTAGCTACTTCCTGATCCTTGAGCACTCTTTCTCTCTTTTACTCTCCCTTTCTCCTGTTCCAGCTCTTTCCCTGGCTCTCTCTTACCCCTTAAAGGCTGGGCAAGCTCCCTACCTCTTCCAGGCAGGAGGCCAGCATTCATTTCTTGTTGGAATGCAGGGGACAACAAGCAGATCTGGGGAGGGGGCACAGTGGATGGGCTCTCCCAGTCAAGGACAGCCCAGGGAAGGTAACTGTGGCCGAATGAGGTTTTATGGGGCAGAGGTCCTGCAGGAAAGAAGCCCAGTGGGTGGCAGGAGAGGTCCCTGGCAAGCCCCAGCTACCCCCTCCTGGCCTCAGCTCCCTCCCCCTCTTGCTGCAGGCACTGCCCAAACTTCAGGACAGCCGGAAGCCCAGATTGTTCAGGGCTGAGGGAAAGCAGGTGGTGAGCATGGGTGTCTCGTGGCTGTGACACCTGTCACCTGTGGTCCCCGGGGAAAATACCGTCCCATCACAGTCATCTAGATTCAAATCCTGTTCTGGCTGTGTCACCTTGGTCACATACCTCCATGTCTCTTGAGCCCTATTTTCCTGTTCAAGTGGGAGTGACGTGATAGAAATAACACCCGTCACGACACTTTTGAGCGCTTCTCTGCAGAGCTCCGAGGTCCAGGTGTTTCACACACACCTACTGCCCCAGGTTATGCTGAGGATTAAATGAGATGATCCACAGGAAGGACTGGGACAGAGCCCTGCGGGTGGAAAGCCCGGAGTTAACATCACTCGCTCCAGTATTAGGAGGACAGCTGGGAATGACAAAGCTGGGACCTGGACCCAGGCCTTTCAGACACCAGCATCCTGATGTTGATGGAGATACAGTACAGCCTTGGTAGCCACCCAGAGCTCAAGAAGATTGATTGATTACAGGCATCACCAAGGAGCCCATATAAGCTAGAAATCTCTTTTTTTTTTTTGGCCATGCCTTGTGGCTTGCAGGATCTTAATTTCCCCACCAGGGATTGAACCCGGGCCATGGCAGTGAAAGCACCAAGTCCGAACCAGTGGACCGCCAGGGAATTCCCCAGGTGCAGTATTTTGAACACCCCATCATCGCAAAGTACAACTCTCACTCAGCCCAGGACATGCTATGATAAAGCCATGAGTTATTGGGGTATTTTAGTTTCTGTTTTTGAAATTTAAGTGGAAGACATGGAACTGGGTTTTAAGACTTTCACACACCCTTTGAGATGACTGTGGCATCCTGTGGGGAGCGGCAGGATCCAATCAAGATTTGGCAATTTCTGCTCCAGTGAGCCTGAATGTCAGCTTTGTTCTCCGTTTAGTATTTCCTCATCGAGAGATGGACTAATGGCAACATAGGCTCTCCCAAGCCTATCAGGGGGCCAAGGGCGGCACCGGCTCCAGGCTGGCCTGGATGGGCTCTGCAGGGTCTGGCTGGCAATGAGCAGGGTTGCGTTCTGTGCTCATGTTGATGACACTGAAGACAAGCATGGAGCTGTGGGTGGGGCTGGGGAGGGCCAAGGCTACAGAAGCCTAGGTCCTGGGGTAAGGACAGTTCAGCTCAGCAGCTCAAGAGTAGGAGGCAAGGCTGTGGGCGGGTGGCAAGGGCTGCCCCTGTTCATTCACTCATTCATTCATTCAGGCACTGTTCTATGTACTGGTGACACAGCAGTGAACAAAAGAGAAAAAAAAAACCCTGCCCTCATGGAGCTTAAATTGGGGAGCAGGGGGGAGTTGGGAGTGGGGAGACTGACAACAAATAAGAGAAGGAAACTAAATAAATAGCATGTTAGAGGAGTGGTAAGATGAAGGGAAGAGCAATAGAGTGAGGTGTTTGTTTTGTTATTCATGTTTTTTGGGGGGGGTGTCTTTCATTTTGTTTTGTTTTTTTGGGTGGCATCATGGGGCTTGCAGGATCGACCAGGGATCGAACCGGGCAGTGAAAGCACCGAGTCCTAAACACTGGACCGCCAGGGAATTCCAAGACCCTTTTAAATA
This sequence comes from Mesoplodon bidens, assembly GCF_964165515.1. NCBI lineage: Eukaryota > Metazoa > Chordata > Mammalia > Artiodactyla > Ziphiidae > Mesoplodon > Mesoplodon bidens. Next base: position 64,926 of record NW_027671342.1, read on the forward strand.
GGGTGATATTTGAGTAAAAATCTGAAGGAGCTGAAGGAGATCCCTGGGGGAAGTGCCTGGTAGGGAGAAGAAACAGTAACTGCAAAGGCCCTGAGGCAGAAATGTGCCTGGAGAGTTGAGCCTGACCCTCTCTGTTCCTCTGAAGTTACCACTCAGGGCCCCGGCCTCTGTGGTCACTCCTCATACATTCCTAAGGTCTTTCTGGTCGAAGGGAACTAACCCAGGCAGAACCTTCCAGGCTGACTGAGGGCCTGGAAGAGATTTCTAGGGACAAGTGCTGGGAGGGCTCTGCGATTCAACTGCAGGGTTGAAAAAGTCCTGAGGTTTTGCCAAGCTTTTAACAAATGCACAAGGAATTTGCAAGAATGCAACAAATTCATTCCTGGACCATGCTCCAGAGCTGCCTAATCAGAATCTCTGAGGTCTGTGCCAGGGAATGTGCATTTCTAAGAGCCTCTAGGCATGTGGGAGCATCTTTACCATATATTCCATCCCATATCGATTTCCATGATTTTTCTCTCTTATATCTTCTTCTAATTGACTAGAGTGGAGTCTGCCATCTTTCATCTTTCTCAGATGAATATTTTGAGTTTGTCTTGGGGCACCTTGTCCGTCATTTCCTGCCAGGGAAATGAGGCATTCTGTAGGTAGTCAGCAGGTCTGTTCTGCTCCCAGACAGAAGGGGCTGATCTGAAAAAGGTGACATGGGGTGAGGGGAGATAGTTGGCATTTGCATGTCTTCTCCACACGCTCCATCCCCCCAGCCCCGTGCCCATGGGGAGTGCGGGGGGGTTTCTTAAGGATCTGATCCAGGTCAACACTGGGGCCACCGTCTGACCTTATAGGGACTCAGGTGATGTTTGTAGAAGTAAAGAACACATGAATGAATAAACGCGAGTTTTGACAGGGAAGGACAGGAACAGTAAGGCTGTGGGCTTGTAAATACCCTTTTCCTAGCACGTGGGAGAATCTTCCATTCTTTCAGAAGTGTTCCTTCCACCCCACCCATCTCCCATCTCCACCCCCACCCCCAGAAGTGATGGTCCCCCCAGCTTACTCTGTTTTCTCCTCCACAACAGAGAGAACTAGAGATTCGGGTGGGACGGGGGGTACTAACCTCCAAGCTTCTCGTGGTTCAGCTCCATTACCCTCCCACGCCTGACCACCCCCTCCTCAACTCACCGAACCTAGAGCTAAGGTCAGTAGGAAGGATTCTTGAGTCTGCTCCTTCCCCGCTGTAAGACTTGGAGCTACTTCTGTGAACACTGAGCCTGTTTCTCCATCCTTGACACGGGGCTGGGGACCTCTAGAGGGCAGGTCGGGGAGGGCTCGCAGCGCTGCAGCGGGCTGTAATTGGCCGGGTGCTGCCAGCGCACCTCCCCCTCATCCTCGGGCACCGCGCACGCCACGCCCCTCCCCAGCTCGGCCGTCAGAATGGCGTTGCCGTGGCGACGTTTGTAAAAAGGCCGGGCGGGCGCGCGGGCTGCGGGCCTTCGCCTGGAGACTCCGCGGGAGGGCGGCAGAGCGGAGGTCAGGGCTCTCGGCGGAGGACGAGGCGTGGGCTTCTTCCTCTGGCCAGGTGAGAGCGGCGCGCGAGGAGGCGGCGGGCGGAAACCTGGGCCGGAGGAGGCCAGCCCTGCGAGGTCAAGGGCGTTGGGGTAGGCAGGGGACCCGGCGCCAGCCGAGTCCGAACTCTCTGATCCAGGCTCGGGTCGCCAGGAGCACCCCAGAAAAGGTGCCCCAACACCAGCCATTCCTTCCTAAGTGCAGCCCCTACCTCGCCCCCCAAGGGAGGCGGCACGGGAGCTTTAAGCCTCTCCTGGGCACTAGCTCTTGGATGTCCTGTGGGTATAGCTGGGATTAAGAGAGGAACCCCTGTTTCCCCTGATTTATGGACAACACCCACCCAATGGTCAGAGACAGACACACACACACACCCGCCCCTTACCTGAACTCCCCTTCTTTAAGGAACTTTGAGGCCACTGTAAACCTCAAAAGAAAGTTTGCTCCTATAGCCCAATTCTGAGCCATCCAAAGTAGTCGGGGGAACGCAGATGACTGAAGCCCTTTTGCTCTTTCCTGTGGCTGGTGCTCCATGGCGCTGAGTAAGAACGAATTCACAGAGCTCCACACATTCAAATTACTTTGACAGTGTTTTCACGCAAGGAAGTGATGCACAGGGCAAAATGAAGGTGGAGAAATATTGTCCAATCCAAAAGCTAAAGAGATAGAATTTAGGTTTTCCAAGGAGTCATCTAAGCTAGATACTGACAGGAAAAATGAAAGGTAGTTACTATCAAAGCTTCCTAGCCAGCTGGCTGTACTGACTTGCTTTGAGGTGTCCTTTGTATTTTCATTCACTCAGCAAGTGTTTCCCAAGCACCTACTATGTGTCAGGTTCTGCCCCCCCGCCGCCCCCTGCCCTGGAGAAGGGGTAATGCACAGAACTGGCAGGAACTGCAAAGGGTCTGACATTTGACCCTGTTTGAAAGTTAGTAAGTAAGGCTGCCCAGCTTATAGTTCCTGGCAGAAGACAAGAGACTCCTGGGGCAGAAACAAAGAACTTGATTACTCACAGCACAGCTGACATAACAGGCAGCAGAGCTGCATATGCACATTGGTTCCTGTTGCCCTGAAAGTCCCTCGGGGTGGTGCAGAGCAGCCAGTGTGGATGCTGTGCGCACAGTGGGTCTGTGTCCCAGGTAAGGAACTCCAAACTCAGGAAACTGCAATCTTTGAAAGGGGCTGCTAGCAAACCTGCCCAACTTTTGCCCCAGAAGGAGCCGTTATCTTTATTAGAAACATTACCTCTATCCTCCCAGGCTGTTTGCCATACAAGCAGCCTCGGAAAGTGAGTGCAGGACAAAATCTTTCAATGCCTTTGCTCTGAAGATGGGTACAAACACAAAATACCCATGAAGAATCGCTTCTGAACAAACTGAACACAGTCCTGGTTTTCCAGGAACATATATGTTAGTGAAAGAGAAACCAACAGCAAGCATAACTAAAGAAAGGAACAAGAACATGTCAGAGAATGATAAGTACAAGGAAGGAAACACAGCAGGGGAAAACTAGCAGGGGAATAACATGACTGAGGGTGCCTTTAGCCAGAGTGGTCAGTCAGGTGGTTGCCCCGAGGGGGGACGTCTGAGCAGAGAGAAGACCCCAGCCTTGGGGACGTCTGGGGTAAGAGCTAAAAAACAAATATGCACATGATCCAAGTTTAAGTTTTAGATTAGTGGCGTTTCCTGTGGTTTTCCTGCAGAAGAGACATTTCTTGGAAGTTTCCATTTTAGCTTAATTAGACTTGAATGTGTTGCGTGCTAACATGGTCCTCTGCAATTGAAGATTAATAACTGAAGGCAGCAGAGCATGGTTCTTTGGGAAGAGGAAATGTCTTTTCCCCTGTACACATGACAGCGAACTTAATCAAATGTATTTCTCATTATATGAAAGCATCAATATTTGTGGGACATCCACAGGCCTCAAAGTTTACAAATATAAACTATCCTGCTTATTTTTATTTCTCTTACTCCCAGGTAGGGTCTCGTCTTCCTTTCAGAGGATAGAATGCTGGTTTCAAGGACTTTCTTTTATTACATGTGCCAAGTGTCAGCAGACAGTGCAATTCCCCCACCCCTACTCTGCCCCACCAGCAGCAATGGAGGTTTGTACACTGGTTACATGCAAAGGCCCAGAGTTGTCACACACTTACTATTGTGTGACCTTAACTTCTCTGAGTCTCAGTTTCCTCATTTGTAAAGCGGGACAATACTGACACCTGCCTCGCAGGGTGGTTCTGAGGATGAAAAGAGGCCATGTGTGTAAAAGGATAGCCCAGTGCCTGGCACTTAGTAGGGATTCAGTGATGGAATGATGATGGAGATGTTGATGGAAAGCAGAGCCAGACCGGAGACCCTCTACGGTCAGACCTAGATGATTTTTGTTTTTATCCACAGTCTAACAACTTCACACTTCAGTGACCTTTCAGTTGAAAAGAGACTTTGGGGACTTTCCTGGTGGCTCAGCGGTTAAGAATCCGCCTGCCAATGCAGGGGACACGGGTTCGAGCCCTGGTCCAGGAAGATCCCACATGCCTCGGAGCAACTAAGCCAGTGCACCACAACTACTGAGCCTGCACTCTAGAGCCTGCGAGCCACAACTAGGGCCCGTGTGCCGCAACTACTGAGCCCACGTGCTCCAACTACTGAAGCCTGCACACCTAGAGCCCATGCTCCACAACAGGAGAAGCCACCACAATGAGAAGCCTGCGCACTGTGAGGAAGAGTAGCCTCCTCTCGCCGCAACTAGAGAAAGCCCACATGCAGCAACGAAGATCCAACACAGCCAAAAAAAAAAAAAGGAAAAAAAAGAAAAGAGACTATCTTTGACATGGCACTGAGATGGATCAGAATTCAAATATCATGTGAATTATCATCAACATCTTGGAACCAGCTGAAGTCACTGACATTTTTATGTTTTAAAACACATGTATATATGGGCTTCCCTGGTGGCACAGTGGTTGAGAGTCTGCCTGCCGATGCAGGGGACACAGGTTCGTGCCCCGGTCTGGGAGGATCCCACATGCCGCGGAGCGGATGGGCCCGTGAGCCATGGCCTCTGAGCCTGTGCATCCGGAGCCTGTGCTCCGCAACGGGATAGGCCACAACAGTGAGAGGCCCGCGTACCGCAAAAAAAAAATAAAATAAAAATAATAAATAAATAAAAATAAAAAAAATAAAAAACATGTATAGGGCTTCCCTGGTGACGCAGTGGTTGAGAATCTGCCTTCTAATACAGTGGACATGGGTTCGAGCCCTGGTCTGGGAAGATCCCATGTGCCGCGGAGCAACTAGGCCCGTGAGCCACAACTACTGAGCCTGCGCATCTGGAGCCTGTGCTCCACAACATGAGAGGCCGCGATAGTGAGAGGCCCATGCACCGTGATGAAGAGTGGCCCCCGCTTGCCACAACTAGAGAAAGCCCTTGCACAGAAACGAAGACCCAACACAGTCAAAAATAAATAAATAAAATTTAAAAACATGTATAGGGTTTACTTTGAAATGCATTAAAATATAAAATGTATAGATGGGTAGATATGTGATAAAGCAAATAGAACAAAATGTTGATTGTAGAATCTGGGTGGTGGTTCTATAGAAGTTCACCATCCACTTCTTTCAACTTTTCTGTGTGTTTGACATTTTCATAATAAAATGCCAGCAAAAGATACGTACAGAGTCTTGACCGTACAGCCAAGCTATAATCTTGATATTTTGTCTTTGGAAATCATTTTTTTTTCAACCTAAATATATGAAGGAATGCGGTGACTTAAAAAGAAAGTATCTTCTAATGCCCATTTCCTTGATGACTGACTCTTCCACACTTTAAGAAGCTCCGTAGAAGTTGGAGTTTCTTGAGTCAAAGTTCAGAAGCCCAAGATTAATAACAGTCACAATCACAGTAGGACAAATTGGTGTTTAGTGTAGCAATCACCATTCTAGATGCTTCACATTTAATCCTCACAAAACTCTTTGCGATACAGAGTATCATTAGCCCCATTTTACAGATGAGGAAACAGAGGCATAGAGAGAGAATAAGTAACTCACTCAGAGTCACAGAGCTAGTAAGTGGTGGGTTAGTAACACTGAGTATTTGATTCTGTCAGATAACTAACCCCAAACTAAGCTTAATGGGAGGTGGAGAGCGGTTATCAGTGGAATTCAGATTTGTTTGGGTTTTTCTTTTTTGCTATTGCTTATTTGTGCTCTGAGTTACATAAAGGATGTCCTCTTGTGATCAGAAGCAAGCTCATCTATGCCGGCTATCACTGTTAAAAGGACAGTCTTAAAAATGTGCGGAATTATCATTGTGATCATTGTTAAATCCAGCTATCCACTCCTACCTCTGCTGACTTCTCCTGTGGACATTATGGTGTATTCCATTCATTCTAAATATGACATTGAATAATTAGAGGACTGTATTTTTCTAACAAAATTGTTTTCTGAAAACCTTTTATAGGGAAAGCAGAGAATATGAAAGCCTATCTAAAGAGTGCAGAAGGCTATTTTGTCCTGAATAAAAGCACTACGATTGGAAGGCATGAAAATTCAGACCTTGTTTTAGAGGTAAGACCTCTTCCTAGCCAGTCCCCGACCCTCCCTACCCCTCACACCACCAAAAGTCCTTACTGTTCTGTGGACTCCAGTCTCTTGTAAAGCACAGCCTCTGGCTAACAGTCCCAGCCTTCCTCGGTGTGCCACCAATAACCATTCCCCGCATGTGCTGGGTCTCCCTGGCACATGTGGTAAGAATGAGCACAGTGCAAAGTGCGATGGGCCCTGTGTCCTTTGCTGACTGTGTCTGCAGTGTCCCACCCTGATGGCGCGGTTTGGAAGGTGGGCTTAGAGCTGATGCTTGACCTTCACCTGCTCCGCGTCTGGCAGCCACGGCCACCTGAAGTGCCCAGCTTGAGCAATGGCCTCTCGCCCTTTCCAGAGCTTCTGGAGACTATGGGCCCCTCGGAGCCCTCCCCCGCCCCCGTACCTCCAAGTAGTAAATCAGGGTAAGCCCTGGGCATGGCCTCAGCGCTCTCTCACTTCATTTCATTCCATTCTCTGAATTAGCTGTGGCTTGGTCCACAGTCCCAGCTCATTGACAGCCAAGGAAGTTGGAAGAAATTGTAAGTAAGGAATTATAAAAACAGTGGCTTTGAGCCTTTTAACATTTTGAAAGGGATTAAAATATTGAAGCAGAAAGAGAAATGCAATGGAATCCCTTTAGGACTGTGAAAGGCAGACCACTCTCAGACTTCATTCAACAGATTTTTTTCAACTTTATTTTGACATAATTATAGATGCACAAATAGTAGAGGGAATGGCACGAAGCATGTGTGGAGTCCTGTGCCATTTTACCACGTGTGGATTTGGGTGTGGCCCTCAGGATATAGGAGTATTCCATCATCAGAGATGTCCCTTGTGATGCTCCTTTTATAGTCACAATTCCTCCTCCCACCATCGTCCCCACGCTCCGAAAACCACTAATCTGTTCTCCGTCTCTATAATTTTCATCATGTATGTATGACCTTTGTGATTGATTTTTTTTTTTTAGTCAGTGTAGTGCCCTTGACATCCATTTAGGTTATTAGCTTGTTCTTTTATTGCTGAGTAATAGTCCACGGTATGGACATATCACCTATGTTTAACCATTCACTTTTTGAAGGACATTTTGTTTCCATTTGGGGCTATTACAAATAAATGTACTATAAACATTTGTGTACAGGTTTTTGTGTGAGCATAAGTTTTTATTTCTCTGTGATAAATGCTCAGGAGTATGATTGCATGGATTAACATATGTGTTTATATATATTCGGTTTGTAAAGAAACTGCCAGACTTATCCAGCATGGCTGTACCATTTTTCATTTCCACCAGCAATGTATGAGACACATCCTCACCAGCAATTAGCATAAACACTGTTTTTCATTTTAGCTGTTTTAGTAAGTGTGTAGTGGTATCTCATCATAGTCTTAACTTGCATTTTCCAAATCGATAGTGATGTTAAATGTCTTTTCATGTATGTGTTTGCCTTCTGCATATCCTCTTCAGTGAAATATCTCTTCATATCTTTTAAGTGTCTCTAATGGAATTGTTTAGTTTTTTACCATTGAGTTTTGAGAATTCTTTATGTATTTTAGATATGAGTCCCTTGTCAGATAGATGGTTTGCAAATATTTTCTCCCATCCGTAGCTTGTCTTCTCATTCTCTTAGCAGAGTATTTCACAGAGGAAAAGCTTTAACTCTTGATGAAGTCCAGGTAGTTATTTTTTCTTTTATAGATCATGCTTTTAGTGTCATGTCTAAGAACATGCCACAAGGTCCCTGACCCTGAGGATTTTCTCTTATGTTTTCTTCTAAGTGTTTTATAGTTTTATTTTTAAATCTTTGAACCATTTTGGGTTCACTGTCGTTTATGATGTGAGATTTAGGTCAAAGTTCATTTTTCTTGCATGTGGATATTTAGTTGTTCCAGAACCATTTGTTGAAAAGACTATCCTTTCTCCATTGAATTGCTTTTGCAAGTTTGTCAAAAATAATCTGGCCATACTTTCTATGGGGGCTACTTCTTAGTTCCCTATTATGTTTCATGGATCTATTTGTCATAATGGATCTACCATTATGAGATAGCCTTGATTACTGTCGCTATGTAAGTCTTAAATCAGGTAGTGTGATTCCTCCCACTTTTCTTTAAAGAATTTTTTAAACTATTCTAGTTCCTTTGCCTTTCCATTTACATTTTAGTGTAAGCCTGTCTGTATACACAAAATATCATGCTGTAATTTTGATTGGAATTGTGTTTTATCCTATATATCAATGTGAGAATAATTGATATACTCCTATATTGTCCTCCAATTCATGAACATGGTATATTTCTCCATTTATTCAGTGTCTCTCATGAGTGTTTTGTAGTTTTCAGCATACGAGTCCTGAACATGTTTTGTTAGATTTACACTTAAGTATGTCTCTCTTTTTTTTTTTGAGTGATTGTAAATGGTATTATATTTTTAATTTTGGTGTCCACATGTTCATTGACAGTATATAGAAATACAGTTGATTTTTGTATGCTTCTTGGGATCTTGCAACCTTAACTGCACTTTCTTATATAAGGGCTTTTGTAGATTTCTTGGGATTTTATACATAAACAATCATGTCATCTGCAAATAAGAACAATTTTATTTCTTCTTTCAGAAAAGGAGATCTGAATGCTTTTAATCTTCTTTTGCTTGCTTTATTTCCCTGGTTAAGACTTCCAGGACTCTGCTGAACAAGAGCAGTGTATAAATCCTTATATTCGCTTGTTCCTGACCTTAGGGGAAAGCAGTTACTCTTTCACCATTAAGTAGGAGGTTAGCTGTAGGGTACATGTTCTTACCAAGTGAGAAATTTCCCCCTTTATTCCTAGTTTTCTGAGAATGTTTATTGTAAACACAACAGATTTAAAGATAACTCCATGAACCTCCCCGTGAGATTCTCCTCCATGATATGGTCTCCCTTCAAGGACACAGAACATCTGTTCAGTGTGCAAAGTGGGAGGAAAAAGAAGAAGAAGAAGAACTGTAGTTTCTTCTTTATCCTAACAAGGCATAGATTTGGGGTCGTTTTATTTCCTGTCTGGCTAAAGTAGTGACAGAGATCTCTGTTTTGAACCGGACTATGATATTAGAAAACTGTAGTAATTTTTAAAAGCACAGGCTTTGGAGATAGACAGACCTGGGTTTGAATCTCATTAGGCTACTTTGTGGCTGAGTGACTTCAACCAAATTACTTAATCACTCTGAGCTCCTTTTCCCTGTCTGTAAACCTCTAACCTCACAGGGTTATTCTGAGGATTAAGTGAGAAATGCATATAAAGAGCCTGGCATGTGGTGCTCAGTGAATGTCACAATGATCATTATTATGGTCTCCTAAAACAGAGACTGAGAAGAATCCTCAGAGGTGCACAGGGTTGAGATGAGGATCCACTGACATTAATAAGCCATTTGGAAAAGGGAACTAATGAGTACAGTTATTAACTAGACAGAAATTTGCATTCATTGTACATAAATAATTGACTGCTTACTGCTCCTCGGACTTAGCTTAAGAAATACGTCACTAGGCTTCCCTGGTGGCGAAGTGGTTGAGAGTCCACCTGCCGATACAAGGGACACGGGTTCGTGCCCCGGTCCGCGAATATCCCACATGCCGGGGAGCAGCTGGGCCCATGAGCCATGGCCGCTGAGCCAGCGTGTCCGGAGCCTGAGCTCCGCAACGGGAGAGGCCACAACAGTGAGAGGCCCGTGTACCGCAAAAAAAAAAAAAAAAAAAAAAAAAAAAAATTTCAGGGATTTATATTACTAAAAATCATCCTTGCAATTACCAGAGGTTACATCTAGCAAATAAAAAAGATTGTTTTATTTGCCTGGATCAATCCTAAAGAATAGGCAGTCATGCTTCTAAAGATTTCTACTCATCAGCAAGGTTGACATGTTGTTTTGACTATTGGTATCGTAGTATTTCAACATCTTTTACTCTTTCCGATAATGGAAGGTAGTTACATGCTTCTTGTTTTTAAAAATTGGGAGAAAGGAAAATATAAGGAAGAAAATAAAAGTCACTTGTAATCATTTGGCTCAGGGAAAAATCAATATTGATATTTGCAGGGTTTTACCCTCCAGACTTTTTTCTATATCCTGTAAGGAGTTTGGTTCCGTAAGGCAGTAGGAAGCCTGTTTATAGCCAGGCTAGTGAGAACTGTTTATAGTCAACAGTGATAACTGTTGCTATCACTATTTCATTGCATAGTATTTACCCAGAGCCTCAGCACCAAGCCAAGTCTAGGGGTACAGTGATGTCAGAACTGGACATGGTCCCTGCCATCAGGAAGCTGCCAGGAGAGAGAGAAATAAGTCAAATGATCCCACAAAGGTGTGACTAATTCCATTCCAACATTGGGGCTGTAAAGGAAAGGAATATGGAAGACAAGGAGGACTTAACTAGACAAAAGGAGAAGGGAATGGCATGTGCAAAGGCCCTGGGGTGGAAGAGCATATTGTGAACCCAAGGGACTGAGAGAAAACCAGGGCGTCCAGAAGTCAGAGTGGGAAGGAGGAGGGCTAAGGGACAAGTCGGCCTCCTTCATGTCACCATAAGGGTTTTGATCTTTATCTGAAAGCAGTGGGAAGAAGGCTTGAAGGATTGTAAACAAGGGGGAGACCTGCCAGTGAACATCCCGGCTGCTGTGTGCAGACGAGCCATCAGGAGCTCTATTCACAATCTCCCCTCTCCCATTTTACACGGCTCAAAAGCCTCAGCCTTGCTCATTTCACAGCTAAACCTTGCAAGTTATAATTTATATGATTTGATGTGCCTTGTAAACTGTATTTTTTAGAGTTGGATATGGCTGTTATTTAAACTCTGCTGAGAAAGGGACTCAGTTCTTCCAGAATGAAGAAACACCAAAGCCAGTGGTTTTTGGATTTTCCGCATGTTTAAGAGTGGTTGTTCAACATGAACTCCTAGGCATTCTGACCCAGTGGGTTTGGGGTAAGGCCCAGGAATCTTCACATTTGTATGCTCCCCAGGTTCAGGTGGGGGGAATGGAGTCCCTGGAGTTGGTTCCAGGACCACACTTTGAGAACCCCACCATCAGTGCTCCCTCCCTCTCCCTTCTTGATCAGCAGAGCTCCTGCTTTTGTGTGTGTGTGTGTGTGTGTGTGTGTGTGTATTCTTTCAATAAACTTTGTTTTGAGGAAAAGAGAAGCGAAGGGTAAACAATGAAGGGCTGACTGACCCTACCCCCTCCCCAGGGACTCCCCCAGTCCCACCCTGGGGAAGTCCCAGGATCCCTAGAAGACTGAGCTCTAGGACAGCCCAAGTCAGTACAGGGCTGCAGCTAGGAAGGTGGAGATGGAAGAGAAAAAGAAAGAACAGACATGACAGGGGGATGAAATGCTGGTGTCCACACCTCACCCTCGGTGGTCAGTGTCCTGCCAGGCATCTCCTTTCTCATGGGTTTAGCCATCTCTCCAGCCTGTGTCAGCCCTTCTCGCGTGGGATCTGAGGGTCATGAAGCCAGACTGATCTCATACACATACCCCAGATCCCATCCAGCCGGATGACTCTCGTCCCTTTTCCTGGCCCCTGTCAGTTCTGGGCTGCCTCTCAGGAAAGAATCAGAGCCTACACCATAATCTTGTTTATTATTATTAAACAAGGCTGCTGGGATTCTCCTATTATTTGCATAATTTCACGGACATGCAGGTATGTCTGCTCTGTCAAAGGACACACACAGCTGTAGCTCTGATGGGCATGGCCAAATTTCCCACCAGAGGTTTCCGGATGTGGTGTCCTGCCAGCAGTGGACGCCCGTCTCCCACTCCCTCCCCAGCCTAGGGTGCTGACCCCCCATTGGATCTTCACTGATCTACGGGGTGAAGTATGGTACCTGTGTCATTTTAATTCACATTTCTCTTATTCTAAGCGAACACCTGCATTTTGAGACATAAGGTGACAGGTGGACTCTCTGTGGGGAAATCCACGGAATGAAACAGGCCTGGGAGGGTGCACTTGCTGGCTCCCCATCTGCATCGCGCTTGTCCTCCTGCCTGGGTCGTGCTCCCATCCTCCCCCCTCACCCCCACCTCACCCCTGGCTTCTCCCCAAGTGCTCCTTGCTCTGGTGGTTCACCTGTTAGCTCTCACCAGTCCTCAGGGAATGTTTTGTCCCCTGTTTGGGAACTGGCGGCTGATTTCATTGGTCAGTACCCAGCACAGCAATTGATGGGACTAGTTTCTCACCAGCAGATGGAGGGCTTCCAAGAGGAAAAAGTTCAGAGGAAAGGGCTAGATCGTGATCTCATTTTTCTTTTTTTTTTTATTGTGGTAAGATATGCATAACATAAAATTTACCATCTTAACCACTTTTATTAAGTGTGCAGTTCAGTGGCATTAAATATATTCACACTGTTGTGCAGCCATCACCCCCATCCATCTCCAGAACTCTTTGAATCTTGCAGAACTGAAACTGCACCCATGAAACAACAACTCCCCTTGTCCCCCCATCCCAGCCCCCAGCAACCACCGTTCTGCTTTCTGTCTCTATGACCTTGGCTACTCTGGGTATCTCATATAAGTAGAATCATAACAGTATTTGTCTTTTCATGACTGGCTTCTTTCACTGAGTATAATATCCTTTCACTGAGTATAATGTCCATGTTCATCCATGCTGTACCATGTGTCCGAATTTCCTTCCTTTTTTAAGGCTGAATAATATTCCATTGTGTGGATTCACCACATTTTGTTTATTCATTCATCTACTGATGGACACTTGGGTTGTTTCCACCTTTTGGCTGTTGCAAACAATGCTATGAACATGGGTGTATAAATATCTCGTCAAGGCCCTGCTTTCAGTTCTTTGGGATATATACCCAAAAGTAGACTTGCTGGATCATATGATAATTTTATTTTTAATTGTTTCAGGAACTGCCATGCTGTTTTCCATAGTGGCTGCACCAAGTTACATTCTCACAACAGGGCACAAGGGTTCCACTTTCCCTGCGTCCTCACCAACACTTGTGATTTCCCTTTTTTTTTATACTAGCCATTCTGATGGATGTGAGATGAAAGAAAGATCATAATCTTTTGAATAGCATACATAATACAAACAGCTACAGCATACATTTATGGACTACTTACTGCATCTCACATGGCTTTATACATCACCTATGTATGTTCTGTATATATATTTATAGAATTATATCCACAAAACAAATCCTGTGCGGGTGAGAACTACTATTATCATTATTATCCTCATTTGATGACATGGACATGGGACTCAGAAAGGTTAAGGAACTGGCCCAAATCACACAGCTAGACGGGGGAGGTGGGGCTGAGTTTCAGACTGAGCTGACTCAAGCTTCTAAAAACAGAAGCTTCACTTTTTGAGTGTAAATTTAGCTTTGGGAACATCTAATATCTAAATTGGAAATTCTCAGTTAACTGAGATAACAAGATAATTGAGTAAGCTAGGGAAATTCCACCCTGTGGAATGGAGAATGGGGGTTGTCAGTGAAATGTGAGATGAATGTTCTTGTGATCCTCATTCATGCAACAGACTGAGGTGTTGCCATCTAGGGGGGGATTTGGGTAAAGAGGAAACGTTGACCTGGTGCTTTCCCAGGAAGAGGAGCATTGGGGCTGTTAAGTGGGGGCCCAGCAAGAAACACCACTTATCTCTCCAATCCAGCCAGAGTAAGTTCTCTGCTTATAAGGACTGGTGGAGTTCAATTAGTCCCACCTGGATAACCCAGGATAGTCTCCCACTTTTTAAAAAATTTTTAAAAAGTTTTTGGCTGGGTTTGGTCTTCGTTGCTGAGCACAGGCTTTCTCTAGTTGCAGCGAGCGAGGGTTACTCTTTGTTGCGGTGCATGGGCTTCTCATTGCAGTGGCTTCTCTTGTGGAGCACGGGCTCTAGGCACGCGGATTCAGTAGTTGTGGCACGTGGGCTCAGTAGTTGTGGCTTGTGGGCTCTGGAGCGCAGGCTCGGTAGTTGTGGCACACGGGCTTCGTTGCTCCATGGCATGTGGGATCTTCCCGGACCAGGGCTCGAACCCGTGTCTCTTGCATTGGCAGGCGGATTCTTAACCACTGAAACACCAGGGAAGTCCTTAGTCTCCCTCTTTTAAGAGCACTGATTAGTAACCTTGACATCGTCACAGTCCCTTTGGCCACCTCATGGAGCATATTCCCAGGTTCTGAGGATCAGGGCATGGGCATCTTTGGGAGACCATTCTGCCCACCACATTAATACTACCACCTGACTGGACCGTTGCTTTGGGACTGGTCTGAGAGCTTTCTGGAAGAATCAGTAGGATCAATGCCACAGGCCATGGAGAAAGATGGCTGGATGAGCTGGCAGGTGATAATCCCGTTACCAAGAGGGCAGGAAGCAGGACTGGTTGAGTGAGCACCTCAACATCCCGGAAGCAGCCAGGCAGTTTGGGGCCTGGAGATGAACCAGGGGTTGGAAATACACACCTGCGAATCGAGGGGGTGGCACAGTGGCCCCAGCCCATGGACAGAGTGCAGAGGAAACGGACATCTGAGGGGAGAGGAGCCCGGCGTGGAGACCTGGAAGCAGTCAGAGAGGTGAGGGAGCCAGAGAGCTGCTGCCAGGCTGAGGGTATTCATCACAGAGACAGCTTGCTTTGTGCCAGGTACTGTTCTGGGCACTCTCGAGTGTATTAACTCATTTCATCCTTAGGAGGTTAATGTTGTTTGCCCCACTTTACAGATGAGGGCGTTGAGGCACAGATAGGCTGAGTATCCTGCCTGAGGTCACAGAGGGAGGCTGGGGCACTGGGCACCACGCTCGGGCAGTCTGATTTCAGGACCAGCCTCTCCTGAGGCCTTGCCGGTCCACAGGGCTCTCCCGGGGAGACCGGGGAGGAAGGATCCAGCTGACGGGGAAGCAGAGAAGCTTCTTCTTTCCTTCCAATCCCAGACCCGTCGTCTCACCAGCGCCTGGCCGTTTCCTCATATCCTTATTCTTTTGAAAACCCCATTTTTTTTTCTTACTATTTCTGCACTACATCCCTTTCTGGAGGCAGTGGGGGGATGGGGCTGGGAATGGGATAGCCTAGAACCAAAAGGTTAAAAGAAATAGATAAAACACACACACACACACACACACAGACACACACACACAAGTTAATTTCAAAAATGTTATCCCACTCCTTTGAACATGTCACCAAGCAGTACCTTTTGTCAATCCTATGAAGCCCAGCTTATCAAACTCATTTTTGCTGCTCAGGGAGCAACCAAAGAGAAGCAAAGAACCATGCCCCAGGCTGCACAGCTGGAAGGTAGCAGAGGTGGGACTTGAACTCAAGGCTTTCTAACTCCAGAGCCCATCCTCTTGCTCATAACAGAGAACATTTCCCATTTGCCCTATGTTCTCTTCTAAGTGCTTTTGTATGTATTATATCATTTATAGGTCACCAGTAACTTATAAGATGGTCCTTTTGTTACCTTACAGATGAGGAAGCTGAGGTATCACTTGCCCAAGGTCACCCTGCTAGGAAGTAGGAGAGCTGGACTCGAGCCCAGTCTAATAACCACCACGTTGCCCTGCTCCCCCAACCCCTGAACCACCAGGCCACGTGCCTCTCTCTGACAACTGTGTCACATGTCACAGGGAGGCCGAGAGCCCGAGGGCCTCCGAGGGCAATGGCAGTGGGTTGAGGACCCAGCGGGAGAGGACCCTCTTGAAGCCATTTGACAATAAAGGAAAGGAAGGGGGAAGGGGCGGTGTTTCCAGGCCGAGGGGGTGGTGAGCACGTTCACAGGTTAGACGGAAGTTACACTGTCAAGGTGAGGATGCAGAAGAGGAGATGGTTGAGGAGAGGGACCAGACCAGGGTGGGATGAAGGCAGGACCACCCGGAGGCCCTTGGCAGCTAAGAGAAGCCTTGAAGTTCCCACCTAAGAGCTTCTCCAAGCCTGGGAAGTCCAGGTCCTGGCAGGGAGCTGAATGCACATTCACAGGGGTGTGGAGTGATGGAGGGGAGTTTCCTGAAGGGACTCCATAGGGAGTGGGCAGGGCTCAGAGAAACCACAAAGGATAGTGCAGGGCCCAGAGCTAGTATGAGTGAGGACTGTTCCCACCCCCAGAGCTGAGGGGTGAGGGGCAGGGGCATTTCCTGGGACCCGGAGACCCCGAGAGCTGGGTAGAGTCCTCTGAGGGAAGCTGTGTGGCCCCAGAGAATGGAAGCCAGGGGAGTAAGTACCCCAAGCTCTCTCCTCCCTGCTCTGATCTCTAACCCCCCCCATTGGCCAAACCCAACCAGAAACCAGACACAAGGAGCCCATCAGCCCATGGATGTAGCCGCACAGGTGGGCCTGCTGGGCAGAGGGCGCCGTGTAAAGGGATGGAGGAGGGTTGGGAGAAGCAGACGGAGGATGCAGGCAGGTGCAGGAGGTGAAGACCTAGGAGGCTGTTGTCAAAGTAGAATGAAAAGCCTGAGAGCAGGGACCTGCTGGCTGTGGGGCCCAAAGGGCACTGGGCCAGCCTCAGGACAGAAGTGTGAGGGTGGCAGGAGGGTTTGGGGGCCGGGATGGACTTGAAGGAGCTGGTGAGCTTGAGCAGGGCCCAGGCTGGGTGAGCATAGGGCATTACCCCTAGGGAGCAAACAGGGAGCAAAGGCTACGTGACTCAAGGAGAGGATGAGACAGAGGATAAGGAAGGCCGGGAGTGGGAGGTTATGGTCTGAGATGGGGCTTCCCAGTGCCAGGTGATGCAAGGTTGAAACCTAGCTCCAAAGGACGGTTCCAGGTACACGTCGAACCTCAGCGACAATGTCAGTGAACCTCAGGGCAATGTCATAACTAAGTCAGCTTCCCGAGGAGGCTTCCTTAAAGCACAGGGGTCATCAGAGCAGATGGTCATTGTTAATAGAAGTTGAAACGTCTCAATATTTTATGGACTCACTATATACTTTTTAAAGACATTTTCAATGCAGGAGCCTTAAAAAATGCACTTGTTTTGTATATTAGGTCCTGCCTGTCTCCTCTCTCATTATTAAATCACTCTCTACTCTGAAAATCACAGGGTACAAATCAAAGGTACAAGTTTTGGAATTAGACTCGGGTTCAAACCCTGACATTGCCCTGGGCCAGCATCCTGATGTTGAGTGAGTCCCTTCATCTTAGCCATTTTTTAAATCGTGGTAAAATACCTATAAAGTTTACCGTCTTAACCACTTTTAAGTGTACAGATCAGTAGTTGTAAGTTATTCACATTGTTGTGCAACCAGCCTCAGAATTTTTCATCTTGCAAAACTGAAACTGTACCCATTAAACAACAATTCCCCATTTCCCCTTCCCCAGCTCCTGGCAACCCCCGTTCTATTTTGTTTCTATGAGCTTGACTACTTTATGTACCTCACATAGTGGAATCATACAAAATTTGCTTTTTTGTGACACTTATTTCACATAATGTCCTCACGGTTCATCCGTGTTATAGCATGTGTCAGAATTTCCTTCCTCCTACACTGAATAATATTCCACTGTATGGATAGACCACATTTTGCTTATCTAATCATCAGTCAGTGGGCACTTGGGTGGCTTCCACCTTTTGGCAATTGTGAATAATGCTACTGTAAACATGAGTGTACAAATAACTCTTTAAGTTCCTGTTTTCAATTCTTTGGGGTATATACCCAGAAGTGGACTTGCTGGATCATATGATAATTTTATTCTAAATTGTTTGAGAAGCCGCTCTACTGTTTTCCATATCAGCTGCACCATTTTACATTCTCAGCGGTGCATAAGTGTTCCCCTACTCTACATCCTTGCCAACACTTGTTATTTTCTGTTGCTGTTTGTTTGTTTTTGATAGTAGCCATCCTAATGGGTATGAGGTGGTATCTCACTGTGGTTTTGATTTGAATTTCCCTAATGACTAGTAATGTTGAGCATCTTTTTATATGCTTGTTGGACATTTATATATCTTCTTTGGAGAAATGTCTATTCCAGTTCTTTGCCCATATTTGATCAGGTTATTTGGGGGTTCTTTTTTGTTGTTGTTGTTGAGTTATAGTTCTCTATATATTCTTCATATTAACCCTTTTTCAGATTTGTGTTTTGCAACTATTTTCTCCCATTCTCTAGATGGCCTTTCACCCTGTTTATTGTGTCCTTTGATTCACTGAAGTTTTAATTTTTGATATAGTTGAATTTATCTATTTTTACCTTTGCTGCCTATGCTTTTGGTATCATATCCAATAATGCATTGCCAAATCCAATGTCATAAAGCTTTCCTCCTGTGCTTTCCTCTAAAAGTTTTATAATTTTAGGCTCTGTTTAAGTCTTTGATCCACTTTGAGTTAATTTTTATACATGGTGTAAGGTAAGAGTTCAACTTAATTCTTTTGCAGTCTTTCCCAGCATCATTTGTTGAAAATACTGTTCTTTCCCCATTGAATAATCTTGGCACCCTTGTCAAAAATCATTGGACCATATATGCAAACTTTTATTTCTGTGCTCTCTATTCTATTCTATTGGCCTATGTGCCTGACCTTATGTCAGTATCACACTGTTTTGATTACTGTACCTTTGTATGCAGTAAGTTTTGAAATCAGGAAGTGTGAGACCTCCAACTTTGCTTTTCTTTCTCAAGAGTATTTTGGCTATTTGGGGTCCACTGAGATTCCATATGAATTTTAGGATGGATTTTTCTATTTCTGCCAAAACTGCTGTTGGGGTTTTGAATCTGTAGATCCTGCTGTGTAATAATGACATCTTAACAATATTAAGTCTTCCAACCCACGAATACAGGGTGTCTTTCCATTTATTTGTGTCTTTAATTTCTTTCAGAAGCACTTTGTAGTTTTCAGTGTACACATCCTTTACCACCTTGGTTAAATTTATCCCAAAATATGTTATTCATTTTGATGCTATTGTAAATGAAATTATTTTCTTAACTTCCTTTTCAGATTGTTCATTGTGAGCATATAGAAACACAACTGATGTTTGTGTGTTGATTTTGTGTCCTACGATTTTGCTAGTGAATGGTATTTTTTAGTTCTAAGAGGGTTGTGGTTTTTCATGGACTCTTTAGGATTTTGTACATGTAAGATCATGTTGCCTGTGAACAGAGATAATTTGACTTCTTCCTTTCGAATTTGGATGCCTTTATTTCTTTGTCTTGCCTAATTGCTCTGGCTAGGACTTCCAGTACATTGTTGAATAGAAGTGGCAAAAGCAGGTATCCTTATCTTATTCTTGATCTTAGAGGAAAAGCTTTCAGTCTTTCACCTTTGAGTATGATGCTACCTGTGGGCCTTTCATATTTGACCTTTATTATGTTGAGGTAATTTCCCTCTATTCCCTGTTTGTTGAGTGCTTTTTTCATGAAAGAGTGTTGCATTTTGTCAAATGCTTTTTGTACTTCCATCGAGATGATCATTTTTTTCCTTCTTTCTGTTAATGTGATGTATTACGTGGATTAATTTTCATATGTTGAACCATCAAGTCTGCATTCCAAGAATAAATGCCACTTGGTCATAGTGTATGATCCTTTTAACGTGCTGTTGCATTCGGTTTCCTCCTGTTTGGTTGAGGACTGTGGTGTCAGTGTTCATAAGAGATACTGGTCTGTGGTTGTCCTGTCGTGTCCTTGTCTGGGTTTGGGATCAAGGTAATGCTGTCCTCTCACTTCAGCTTTTGAGTCTCAGCTTCTCCATCTCTAAGATGGAGATAACAATAGAGTCCCTGTTTAGGGCTGTCATGCAGATTAAATGATAAAAATGCACACAAAATGCTTCAGCAGGGCCCAGTTCACAGGAAGCCCTCAAAATATGTTAGAGGAGGATAAAGATAATGATAATAATAATAATAAATAAATAACAGTTCATCTCATAGTGGGACAGCTCAGTAGGCTGGGGCTTACAGACTCAGTCTGTATTAGCAGCAGGGCGTCTGTCCAGGAGCAGCACTTAGCAATTTTCCAAGTAAAGGGAGCGAGTGATATTATAGGGCCGAACTAGGAAGCTGTCTCCTGGCCTAACATGTGGTAGAGGCTCACCCAACTTTGTGGAGTCATTGAAAACTTCCTGCTTGCTTTGAGTTCTTAATAATGGCCTGACAGTTTTTGAGGAACTGAACGCAGTGAAGCCTGGCAAGAGACAAACAAAATGTCACAGACAGAATTTCTCTCATTCGTGGGTTATCAAAGGTTCAAAGGACACAAAGATCAATGACAATGGTGATGAAGATGATGTGGGTGACATTTTCCAAAGAACTAATGTGTTTTCATTTTTTTTAATACTTTATTTTTTTGAACAGTTTTAGGTTTACAGGAATTTTAGCAGAGAATACAGAGAGTTCCCATATATCCACCCCTCCAATACACACAGTTTCCCCTATTATTAACCTCATGCATTAGTGCGGTACATTCGTTACAACTGATGAACCAATATTGATATGCTATTATTAACTAAGTCCATAGTTTACGTTAGGGTTCACTCTTTGCGTTGTACGTTCTTTCGTTTTGACAAATGTATAGTGACAAGTATCCACCATTACAGTATCATAAAAAATATTTTCACTGCCCTGAAATCCCCTGTGCCCCTCCTCTTCATCCTGAGCCCCAGAGCCCCTGTGCCCCTGGCAAGCACTGATCTTTTACTCTCCTTATAGTTTTACTTTTTCCAGAATTTCATACAGTTGGAATCATACGGTATGTAACCTTTTCAGACTAGGTTTTTTCACTAAGAAATATGCATTTAAGATTCCTCCATGTCTTTTTTGTTATTTGATAACTCGTTTATTTTTATCACTAGTGTTTCATTGTATGGATGTACCACAATTTGTCTATCCATTTACCTTTTAAAGGACATCTTGGTTGCTTCCAGTTTTGGGCAGTTATGAATAAAGATGCTGTAAGCATGTATCCAAAATAAATGAGTCTTCATGGATATAGAGAACAGACTGTGGTTGCCAAGGGGGAGGGGGTTGAGGGAGAGATGGAGTGGGGGGTTGAGGTTAGCAGATGTGAGCTGTTACATCCAGGATGGAGAAACAACAAGGTCCTACTGTATAGCACAGGGAACTATATTCAATATCCTGTGATAAACCATAATGGAAAAGAATATTTTAAAAAGAATGTATATATATGTATAACTGAATCACTTTGCTGTACAGCAGAAATTAATACAACATTGTAAATCGACTACATTTCAATAAAATAAATAAATAAACAATATAAATGAGTCTTAAAAATCAACAATAAGAAACCAAACAACCCAACTTAAAAATGGGCAAAAGAGCTCAACAGACACCTCACCAAAGAAAATCTACAGATGTCAAATAAGCATATGAAAAGATGTTAAACATCATACATCATTAAGGAATTTCAAATACACATGAAATATCTCTTCTTTTATTTAGACTACTTTGATTTCTTTCATCAACATTTTGTAGTTTTCTTCATATACCTCTTCATATAGCTAAGTATTTTGTGAGATTTATTCCTAGGTAATTCATTTTTTTTTTTTGGTGCTAATGTAAATGGTGTTGTGTTTTTAATTTCATATTCCACTTGTTCATTGTTGGTATATAGGAAAGCAATTGACTTTTGTATATTAATCATGTATTCTGCCACCTGGGTACAATTGCTCATTAGTTCCAGGAGGGCTTTCTGTCGGTTCTTTGGGATTTTCTGCATAGACAATCATGCCATCTGCAAAATGGGCAAAAGATCTGAACAAACACCTCACCAAAGAAGATTTCTTTTTCCTTCCCAATCTATCTTTTATTCTCTTTTCTTGCCTTGTTGCATTAGCTAGGACATACAGTACAATGTTGAAAATGAGTGGTGAAAGGGGACATCTTCACCTTATTCCTGATCTTAATTGGAAAGTTTCTAGTTTCTCACCATTAAATATGACGTTAGCTTTAGGGTTTTTATAGATGTACTTTATCAGGTTGAGGAAGTTCCCCTCCATCCCTAATTTGCCAAGAATTGTTGTGGTGGTTTGGTGGTTTGTTAGTTTATCATGGATGGTGTTTAATTTTGTCAAATGCTCTTTTTGCATCTACTGTTATGATAATGCGATTTCTCTTCTCTACGCTGTTGATGTGATGGATTACATTAATTGATTTCCAAATGTTGAACCAGCCTTGCATACCTGGAATAAATCCCACTTGACTGTGGTGTAGAAGTCTTTTTATACATCACTGGATTCAATTTGCTAATATTTTGTTGAGGATTTTGCATCTATGTTCATGGGAGGTATTGGTCTGCAATTTTCCTGTTTTGCAATATCTTTATCTGGTTTTGCTATTAGAATAAGCTTGGCCTCACAGAATGAGCTGGGAAGTGTTCTCTCTTCTTCTATTTTCTGGAAGAGATTATTTAGAACTGATATCATTCTTTCCTTAATGTTTGATAGAATTGACCAGTGAACCCATCCAGGCCTGGTGCTTTCCATTTTGGAAGGTTATTCATTATTGATTCAAATTCTTTACTAGATATGAGTCTATTCAGAGTATTTATTTCTCCTTGTGTGAGTTTCAGTAGATTGTGTCTTTCAAGGAAATGGTCCACTTCATTAACTTATAAAATCTGTGGGCATAGAATTATTCATAATATTCCTTTATTATCCCTTCAGTGTCCATGAGATCAGTAGTGATGCCATCGCTTTCATTTCTGATTTGAGTAATTTGTATCTTCTCTCTTTTTTTCTTGGTTATCCTGCTAGAGGTTTGTCAATTTTATTGATCTTTACAAAAAAAAAAAAAACCGAACAGCTCTTTATTTTGCTGACTTTTCTCTATTGTTTTCCTGCTTTTTATTTCATTCACTGCTTCTTTTCTTGTGCTTGTGGTAGGCTTATATTGCTCTTCTTTCTCTAGTTTCATAAGGTGGAAGCTTAGATCTTTTCAAATGTATGCCTTCAATGCCATAAACTTCCCTCCAAGCACTGCTTTCACTGCATCTTGCAAATTTTCATAGGTTGTATTTTCATTTTCATTTAGCTCAAGATAAATTTTTATTTCCCATGAGACTCCCTCCTTGACCCATCTGTTATTTAGAGGTGTGTTGTTTAATCTCCAAATATTTGGGGATTTTCCAGCTGTCTTTCTGGTATTGGTTTCTAGCCTAATTCCATTGTGTTCTGAAAACGTACTTTGCATAATTTCTATCCTTTTACATTTGTTGAGGTATATTTTGTGGCCTGGAATGTGGTCTGCTTCATGAATGTCCCATGGGAGCTTGAGAAGGATGTGTGTTTTGTTGCTGTGGGATGAAGCTGTGTGGTTGCCAGTTAGATCCAGATGATGGTAGTGCTGTTCAGTTCAACTTCATTCTTCCTAATTTTCTGCCTGGTGGGTCTGCCCATCACTGACAGAGGGCTGTTGAGGTCTCCAGCTACCATGATGGATTCATCTGCTTCTCCTTGCAGTTCTATCAGTTTTTGCCTTCCATACTTTGATGCTCTATTGTTGGGTACATACAATGAAGGACTGTTATGTCTGCTTGGAGAATCGACCCCTTTATCACTATGTATCGCCTCTCTTTATCCCTGATAACTTTCCTTCCTCTGAAGTTGGCTCTGCCTGAAATTAATAGAGCTACTCCTGCTTTCTTCTTGTGTTTCAGTATTTTAAGTGCCAAAGTGTTTGGTAGGAATTTGGAAAGTGGGTAAAGGCACAGTCATTTGAATCAGGCAAACCTGGGAACAAGCCAAGCGAGTCAAAGTGGCTGACTGTGGGCACACTTAATCGTTCTATGCCTCAGTTTCCTCATCTAAGAAATGAGTAACTATCGGACCTACTGTACAGCACAGGGAACTATATTCAATATCTTGCAGTAACCTGTGATGGAAAAGAATCTGAAAAAGAATAGATATTATATATATGTATAACTGAATCACTTTGCTGTACACCTGAAACTAACACAACATTGTAAATCAACTAGACTTCAATAAAAAATTAAATTTTTTTGAAATGAGGAAGTATCCCTTTGAATTATTGTGAAGATGAAACGGGATAATGCAGTAAAGCACTTAGCAAATTTCCTGGCATTTGTGTAATTACACATAATGTGTCATTAATATATTCTACTAATATATGCAGTTATATTATTATCTATTCATATACTATAAGCTATTATTAATATAAGCTATAGGTTATAATTATATTGTGGGACATTAGTATAGATTTCTAAGTCCAAGTACTCTCTATGAAAGTTGGGTGAGGCACTCTGAGAAGAGTGACTTAGAAAATATTTGCAAAGTCTCAGGCTGGAGTGGATGGCTCATAGGCAGTGTCCTGAGAAGACACAGGACTTCGCACGTGCCCTGCAGCCCATAGTCCAGGGCGCCGGGGCCAGGTGGGGGTGTGATATTTCCTCCTTGGTGCCGAGTTTTGCTCATTCTTCTTATTAAAGTGGTTACACAGGAGGTTTCTGAGGCCACTGACAAATCACTGTCTGGGGTCTCTCTCTTTTGAGGGAAATGTGGTCACACCAGGGGCCCTATTGAAAAATAGATCATCTTTGGTTAGATAAATTCTGATTAGCTTTTAAGAAGCAACAGTAATAATTAAGCACATGGGAAAAACCTTCATTGTACACCAAGGCTTTTAAAAGGTAGTTATAAAACTATGTTTTGTGGTGTGAGCTCAATTGTGTTTAAACTTTTTAAAAAGATTGTAAGCATAGAGAAAAGACTGGAAGGATGTGAACCACCGTGTTCTCGGTGCCTGCCTCTGGGGGACGGGAGTCTAAGTGATTTTAATGTCTTCTTTGTGTTTTTCTCTAGTTCTCATTTTCTGCATTATTACAAAAAACATGTTATTTTAAAAATGAATAGAACAAACAACAATTATTACAAAACCTCCCCTGAACTTTAACACTTGCAGTAAATGGACAGTTGTCACTTGCCAACTGACCTTTCTGGTTTGTGTTGGGCCATTTCTGCTGTCTTGCCACTCGGGACAACCAAAAGGATGCTTGCATGGGATCAGAGAACTATCAAGTGGCCAATTCCTGGCCAATTCCCCCCCGAGTTCCCTCTTGCCTCTGTGTTGCCTGACGCCCTACCCCAAAACTGGGCATCTATTCTGGGTCTGCTGTCAGGGTCTGGTGACCCTCCACTCACTAGCTGTGTGGCCTTAGGCAAGTCACTTAACCTCTCTGACCCTCAGCATCCTCCTCTTAAAATGAGGATTGCAGTGACTGTCCAGCCAGATGAAGTGGTTAGCACATTGGGGCCCCCAGTGTCAGTGGCACTAGTTATTCCTTGTTATTCCTGTTATTCCTGGCTCTGACTGTCCCCCTTCTGCATTTCAGTCTGCAGACGTCGACAACCATCACGCACTCATTGAATATAATGAGGCCGAAAGCAGCTTTGTTCTCCACGACTTCAATTCCTGCAACGGCACGTTCGTCAATGAGTGCCACATTCAGAACGTGGCTGTGAAGCTCCTACCCGGAGACATCCTGAGGTTTGGGTCCAGAGGGCTGACCTACGAACTGGTCATCGAAAACCCAGCCTCGGTGAGTCCAGGCCCCTGCGGGGGTGGGGTGGGGTGGGGTGCAGAGGTGCCGTGTTGTGTCACCTTCCGTGCAGCCTAGGGCTCGGGTACGGCCACAGGTGGAGTTCGTCTGGAGCGCGTCACTCTTGCTTTCGAGATTCTGCGAAGTTCAGCCCCATCGCGTGGGTGCCCGGGGAGAGCGAGTCCTCGCGCCCTCTTCTGGGCATTTCGTGGAATTACATGCAAGGGTTGCCTAGCGACCAGCCCGGAGCGAGAGCGTTTTCCTGAAAAGTGAAGCTTGGCGAGGGGAGGTGGAAAGCAAGTGTGTGCTTTTGAAGATGCAGAGATGGATGCTTCCTTTTTAGGCAGATCAGTGCTCTGCAACTTCCTAGCTTTGTGACCTCGGCCAGGCTTCTCTGTATGCCTGGGTCTGGGTCTTCTTAGCGGTGCAGGGCGTTGAGAGAGTATCTATGTATAAAAAGTCAAAGTCTCTGGCCAGAGTAGACGCTCAAGGCCTGCCAGCTGTTATCACACCGGATCAGAAATGTTCCCGGGATCAGGACCTAAAGTATGGCCCCAGGTTAAGCTGAACGTAAGCCAAAATTCACCCAGCAAAGCTCAGTGACAAGAAGTATCTGGTTCAGTAGGGAGGCAGGATGGGGGCTGGTTAGCAACACAGTCCTGGGTCAGAACCCCAGCTCTGCCACTGGCCTACTCGGTGCGCTCTTGCACAAACCACTGGACCCCTCGGAACCTCGGTTTCCTCATCTACAAAATGGGGCCAACGACAGCAATGACCTTGCAGGCTTATCTCGAGGGCTAAATGAGATGGTTATCATTGTAAAGCTCCCAGAATAATGCCCATTCGTGGTGAGCACACAATTAATACCTGTCGTGTGTGTCCCAGAGAGACGGCGTGTTAACCTCACTCCCCAGCACCAAGAACCCTGCATGGACTGAGACCTCCGAGGCTTAAAGTCCTTTCTAGGACGAGGCTGGGTATAAATAAATAAAGTTTAGAGAATCTAGACAGAATCCTGGGGTGTGGGTCCACTAGGCAGCCTTAAATACTCACTCAGAGAAGATGAGCACCGTCCCTCAGGCTGCAGGGCCCGTGACACCGTATCCACCACGTTTGGCTTTGAAAACCTGGGACAGTTTTCTCCTGCTGCTTCTCAGCCCCCTTTTCCTCCTTGGACCAACATTAAAGTGTGCTCACTTGTGGGATGCACTGGGATCCACTGGCCGCCCTGAGGAGGGGCTCCTGACATAGAAGGTGTTGACCTGATCAGGGGTTCTCAACATGGGTTCTAAGGATCCCCCTTGTCAGAAGCACGTGGGGAGCAGACCAACAGTGCAGATCTGGGCTTCACCCCAGGCCTGAGGACTCATACTTAGGATTCCCAGATGAAATACAGGACACCCAGTTAAATCTGAATTTCAGATAAGCAACAAATAATTGTTATGTACAGGTGTGGCCCAACTATTGCAAGGAACCACATATGCTAAAAAAATTATTTGGTGTTTATCTGAAATTCAGATTTAACGGACACCCTATAGTTTATTATATATTGATTTATTCATTTCTTTATTTATGCGAAATCTGGCAACCATACACATCCTCCCTGGGATTAGGGCCTGGGAATATGCATTCTCACAAGCTCCCTGATGATTCTGATGCACCGCCAATAGGAGGGAAACCGAAATTTAGAATCATTTGCATGGAACACTTACAGAATTTTTTAGGGATCAAAGAAAAGGGGATTTCACACTCCCAAGCCTGAAAATCCAAGTTCATGAAGTTTGATTCAATGTGCCCCAACATG
Organism: Mesoplodon bidens; assembly: GCF_964165515.1. NCBI lineage: Eukaryota > Metazoa > Chordata > Mammalia > Artiodactyla > Ziphiidae > Mesoplodon > Mesoplodon bidens. The sequence continues at coordinate 92,323 of NW_027671342.1, forward strand.
TCTGATTCCAAGAATTTTTCAGGAATGTTCAGTCAAATTACAGGTTCCCAGGCCCCCTCCCTGGGAAATTCTGACTTTGTGGCTTGCCCGTGGGGAGAAGAAGAGGGGGAGCAGCAAACAATATCTGCATTTTTTTCTTCTTTTTTCCTACAAAGATATTTATTGAACTATTATTTATAGGGGCATAAAATTTGAAACCTAAATTTCCATCCAAAGGGGGCATTGTTTAATAAATTATATTGTTTAATATATTCTAAGGAGTTTAATATATTATAAGGAGTTCGTTATATATGGAATACTCTTCTGCCTTTTTAAAACACAGCTTTATTAAGATATAATTGACATGCAATAAACAGCACATGTTTAAAGTCTGTAAGTGGATGGGCTTTTACATATGGGTACACCTGTGAAACCATAGCCACAATCAAGACAGTGAACAGCTCCTTCATCCTCCAAAGTTTCCTCCGGATCACAGCATGTGTTTGTTTGCTTGCTTGCTCTTAACAGCTTCACTGAAGTACAATTTACATAACAGAAACTTCACCCATTTTGTGTCCAATTCAATCAATTTGAATATATTGATGGAGTTGTGCAGCCATCACCACAACCTGCTCTCAGAACATTTTCCTCCATTTCTATCACCCCAAACCTCGGAGAAACCTTGGAGGTATTTCATTTTGGGGTTTGTTTTTAACTTTTAATTTTCAAAATTATGGTAAAGTACACATAAAATTTACCATCTTAACCATGTTTCAGTGTACAGTTCACAGTGGCATTAAATCTATTCACACTGTTGTGCAGCCATCACCCCCATCCATCTTCAGAACTTTGTTCATCTTCCCAAACTGAAACTCTATGCCCATCACATCAAACCCCCTGCTTCCTTCCTCCCCTCCCACCATGCTTTCTGTGTCTGTGAATTGGACTATTCTAGGTTCCTCATATAAATGGTATCTTACATTGTTTGTCCTTTTGTGACCATCTTATTTCACTTAGTATGATATCCTCATGGTTCATTCCAGTTGAATATTTCATTGTATGGATTCACCACATTTTGTTTACCTGTTCATCCATCCATGGCCACTTGGGTTGCTTCCACCTTTTGGCCATTTTGAGTAAGTTTGTTATGCACACGGGTGTACAACTATAGAATGGGGACTTTATTTTACAAGGTACTTCTTATATAATTGTGGGAAAAAGTGATGACGACCTCTAACCTTGAGTAGATAAGACGGAAGAAGATGCTTTGTAAGAAGAGAAACCAGGAGAGCAGCAGGAGGAATCACTGACGTGAACAGCACTGTGCTAAGCAATTCACCTGCTCTCCCTTATTTCACGCTCATAGCAACCTATGAGATGGGTTCTCCCATGATCCCCATTTGACAGACAAGGAATCCGAAACTTAGAGAGGTTAAGTAATTTCCCCAGGGCCACACAGCTAGTCAGTGCAAATTAAACACTATCCCCACTTGCGGAAAAAGGAGGGGAGAAAACCATTTAGTCTGATGCTAGCTGGAGCAGTAGCCTTGACTGGTTTTCACACCGAGGAAAGCATACTCTCACGGTCACTCGAATATGCACGGAGTTTTTCAATTCTTATTCCTACACGCACTTGCACCTTGCTTCATTCCTCAGTTGACTGCAGGCAGCTGCACAAGCGTTCCCCTGGCCTGTGCCCAGGGCACTTTGCAGGACTCTCCACAGCCCCATCTTCTCAAAAGTGCTCTCTGCCGGGGCGTCCCCAGCTTGAGGAGCTTCCATCCATGATGCTCATATTCATGGAGGGGTCCTTTGCAGCGTCCGTGTGAGGGCAGCCTGTGGACTGACTGACACCTTCCTACAAATTCCACTTCCTGATGACCCCAAGCTGCTGGCTATTTAAAAGAAGAGAAAGGAAGAGGGGAAAAGGGAGAGGTATTGAAGAGCATCTCTCATCAAATATTTTGAAGCCCAGTTTTTCTAAAAAATTCGTGGCCGTCTTGCTTCCGGCCTATTCTTGTTTCCAATTGATTTTGGGGTCCCTGGTGAGGGCGCTGTGTTTCCTCCTTGGATGGAGTTTCCACAGAGGACTGCCCTGATATCATACAGATTCAGTATGATGAGAACTGTTCTTCTCCCGACAAAGAGTTCCCAAATGAAAGCATTTATTTCAGGCTTTGTGGTGACCCTAACCAATAGAGGAGGGTGTGACGGCATTTTATTGGGGGAGGCGGGTGAGGTGCGGGGCGGTTAGGAATCCAGATGTGTTTGCAGATGTCTCAGTGGTTAGAGCACGTGCCCTGAGGTCAGGCTGACTCCAGCGCCGTCCCAGCCCTGCTCTTGACCGGCTTTTATACTGGACGTGCACAAATCATCTACCTCTCAGGGCCTCGGTCCCCACTCCTGTAACAATAGTTCCTACCACCTTGAGTGACTGTGGTATTAAGTGGGCAAAGTGCGTAAATTGCTTAGTCCAGCGTCTGGCACCTAATAAGCACATGATAACCCTCAGCTTTAGAGTCAAGCAAACCAGCATGGAGCAGCCAAGATGCCTCCTTTGTAAGTGTCCTTATGGACAGGGAAACCTCCCAAGACCTGCCCCCGCTAGCAGATAAATACATTTGCAGATAAATTACCCATAGAATAACATACAAGATGGAAAAATATAAAGAAAAACTCTTGTTTGACAAAGTGCATTGGCAGCCAGGTTGTGCCCAGGACCATCCTTTTTTTTTTTTTGTGGTCGCGGGCCTCTCACTGTTGTGGCCTCTCCCGTTGCAGAGCACAGGCTCCGGACGTGCAGGCTCAGCGGCCATGGCTCACAGGCCCAGCCGCTCCGTGGCATGTGGGATCTTCCCGGACCGGGGCCCAAACCCGTGTCCCCTGCATCGGCAGGTGGACTCTCAACCACTGCGCCACCAGGGAAGCCCCCAGGACCATACTGTGTAAATTATAGCTCTCTCATCAAAGTATAACCTAGGGCTGCCATATTGCACAGCTCCAGGGTCACCATTCACAACGTAGTCCATGTGGATGGCGCCCACTGAAACTGTGCAGGACATAACCCGCAGGGCCATCTGCAATGCCCTGAAGCAACCGTTGATTAATCCCATAGAGTCTTGGCACCAGGCGTGGGAAATTGAAGTCCCAGAGTCAGGTGTGCTGCCGTGTTGTGGGTTTTGTTGGTTGTTGCCTTTACTCGTGCTTTCTGAGCTCTGGGAAAGGAGGTTGGAAACAAGCTGTGCTAGTCACAGTGGCGCCGTTCTTACAAGGCAGCTGAGTAAGGAAACCCACGTCACCCGTATGTATCAATCATGTCTTTCTCTGTTCTGAAATACGGCAAAACGGATGGAAATGGCCAGAATGAAAAAGGAAGCCAGGCGCCACAAATGACGTGCCGAGTTGTTCCATGAGGGGGTCGACAGCTCCTTGTCGGCAGCCCCCATCCCCATGACTGCCTGTGTCTGGCCTTCCCTGTAGCCTGCTCTGCCCTGTTCCCAGTCCAGCCAGACTCTCCCACGTGGCTCCTGGATACTGTCTTCTGTCCCTGCAATGTCATGACGTCCTGTTTGCGAGAAGAGCGCCCTCTGTCGGCCAATATTCCTTGCTGCTTTAATGGGGAAGCTCTGCAGAACACAATTGAGAAAGCAAGGGCTTTGGAGTTGGATGGACCCAAGTTGAAATGCCAGCTGCAACTGGCTTTACCTTTCTGAGCTTCAATTTTCAATTTCTGCCAAGGAGCTACTCATTAATCCCAGGTCCCCTTTCCCCCTTCAGTTGTTTTTATAGAGGTCCCTGGGACCACCCCTATCATGGCATAAACTGAGGCTCAAAGAGTTTCAGTGACTTCCCCAAGGTTAGGCATCAATCATATAGATCCAGAGGCAGGATTAAAAGCCGGCTCTCCTGAGTCCCTTGGAGCCTTTTCCTAATAGCACGAAGCATCGTGGGGCCGTGAGAGCCGAGGCAGGTCCTTCACTGCCCAGCGGTTAAGGAAGGTCTTGCAATTCCCAGTCCAACCTGCAATTTCACACGCTGACAGGGGATGATTCATTATGTGGGTAAAAACGAAAGCCACTGATAATAGGAGAAACTGCATTTTCAGTTATCTGGCTTCCTTGCTTGTTTGGCTCCACTAACTTTTTTTTTGGCTACACCAATGCAGGATCTTAGTTCCTCAACCGGGGATCAAACCTGCACCCCCTGCATTGGAAGCGTGGAGTCTTAACCACTAGACGGCCAGGGAAGTCCCTGGCTCCACTAACTTTTTTTCTTTAATTATTTTATTTATTTTATTTATTTATTTTTGGCTGCGTTGGGTCTTTGTTGATGCGCGCGGGCTTTCTCTAGTTGCAGCGAGCGGTGGCTACCCTTCTTTGCAGTGCGCGAGTTTCTCTTTGCGGTGGCTTCTCTTGTTGCGGAGCATGGGCTCTAGGTGCGTGGGCTTCAGTAGTTGTGGCATGCGGGCTCAGTAGTTGTGGCACGCGGGCTCTAGAGCACAGGCTCAGTAGTTGTGGCCCATGGGCTTAGTTGCTCCGCGGCATGTGGGATCTTCCTGGACCAGGGCTCGAATCCCTGTCCCCTGCATTGGCAGGCGGATTCTTAACCACTGCACCCCCAGGGAAGTCTACCCACTAACTCTTTACCAGGGATATTGCTGCCGTTCCTGGACAAATTCAGTTGCGCCCTTTCTTCTCCTTTTTTGACGATGGTGATCACACCTGGTGGCTAATGTTTTATGCTCATTTATTATGGACCAGGACGTGTTCCCAGCATTTCACATGCACTATCTCACCCACTTCTCACAGACTAAGAAATGGCTGTTGGTATCCCTGTGTCTTACAGACAAGGCACAGAAATGACACACTCGTCAGGGTCCCAGAGACGGAGCAGAGCCGGGAGCCGGACCAGAGTCTGTGTGACGCCGGATCCCAAGGTCTTAACCTGAGGTCGGCACGTTATGGCCCAGGGCCAAGTGCGGTCCATCGCCTGTTTCTGTAAAGTTTCCTGGGAACACAGCCATCCCATTCATTTCAGTATTGCCTGTGTTGTCGGCTACAATGGCAGAGTAAGCTGGGCAGATCCTATGGCCCACAGGGCTGGAAATGCTTACTGTCTGGCTCTACAGAAAACGTTGACCAGCCTCTGCCTGTAACACTATGCAGTCCTGCCTCTTTCATTTGACTTGGTTTCTAAAAGAAGAACTTAAAATAGAGGGGGGAGCTGGGGAGAAAGAACTCACTCAGATTGAGCCTTACTGTGTGCCAGGAAATGTGCTGGTTAATTGCTTAAGTTTACTGAGGAATAAGAAAAAACAGACAAGCTGGAAAACTAAATTTTGAACAGGCTTTTCAATACCTCTTTAAAAAAGAGCTGGAAATATGTGGTTCTAAATATACATACACATATATATGCATTTGCAAATATAGTAATAATATAATTACATTGACATGGATCTGATAAATGTACTAGACATTAACATATTATATATACAACAGATGCATTTTATAAATTTTACCTGTTTCTTCAACTGGAAAGTTTTCTTTTAAAACTGTGGACTGTTGGGAATTCCCTGGTGGTCCAGTGGTTAGGACTCAGTGCTCTCAGTGCTCTCACTGCTGAGGGCCTGGGTTCAATTCCCGGTCAGGTAACTAAGATCCCACAAGTGCACGGCGAGGCCAAAAAACAAAATAAATGAAACTATGGAATGTCTTCCCTGAGTCACTTTTGAAGCAGAAATTTGGGGTTTGTAGTCTGAAGCCTGCTGTAGCTAGAGAACTATTTATCTATCAAAGTTTCTCTAAGCAGCGTTTTACTACTTGTCTTATGATTGGTTCCTTGGTCTTAAATCATTCTTCTCTGGAGATGCTGCTTTACTTTTATAAGTTGAAAGGTAAATTTGGTGCATGATGACAGTCTGGTGGGTTTTATTTGAGCATGTCATAACCTTTAAAACAACTTTCACTCTGAGTACATAGTGATGCTTATGCTAAAGTCTCAATAAGCATACTGTCCAGGAAATTTGATTGTTTGCAAGTGTCAGAAAACCAACTAAAACTAGCCTAGGCAAAAAAAAAAAAAAAAAAAAAAAAAAAAAAGCTCATGGAACTGAAAAGGCCAAAAGCTGCAGCTTAGGCCCAGCTGGATCCAGGCGCCCAAATCATGGTCAGGAATCTGACTCTTTCTTCCCTGTTAGCTTCCCAATCTCAGATAGACTCTTGCCTCACCTGTAGGAAAGTGGCCACCAGCAGCCCCAGCACCCTACAAAGTAGCAGTTCCAGGGATAGAGCCAGCATCTTCATTGACAGTGGCTTGGATCACGTGGCTTCCCCTGAACCAATCACTGAGGCCAGGGGCCAGGAATGCTCTGATTGGCCAGACCTGGGTTATGGTCTCACCCCTGGGGTGGAAGGGTCAGAGTTCTATGGACTCAGGATTGTCAGGGAAAGGGTGTCTTCCCTGCAAAAAAATTAAGGTGCACATCCAGAAGATGGAAGAAATGGATGCGGGGGAGGCAAAAACAAAGAAGATGTCCATGACATTAGGAAGCATTCCTATTGCCTAAGTGGAGCCTTCCTAACGGGATTTGCCACTAGGGATCTGGGGGGAGGAAAATGATGAATAATCCACTTTTCCATTGGAAAAGTCCCAGGCCAGTCTCCAAGGAAGCAGAGTTGCTCATTTCTCTCCTGTGGTGAACTGGTGTGATGAGAAGCTCAGAGTCTGGGCCTTAGTTGTCCATCCCCAAGAAGGGTGGTGTTTCCACGTTCCTGGGACCTCTGAATTGGGCCCGTTGTTGAGGGGGATGTGGCTTTACTGTACCGGGGGTTGAGAAGCCGGCAACTGAGTGAATGACCAGAGAGTATGGTGCCCTTCAGAACAAAGCCTCTTTCTGGTCAAGCTTTGTCATCTCCTACCTGACCTTGTAGGATTTCCTCTACCCTGTGCTCTTACAGGTCCCGTGGGGACTTACTTATGTGATGAGAACTCCTGAGGCTGGGTGTTTCATATCAAAGGCGATTTCCCGAGACCAGTGAAGTGGAGGGCACGGGGCAGCAGACAGCCTCAGGCTCGGCCTCTGCAGCAGAAACTCACACAAAAGGACCCCTGAGGCTGTGTTGTCACCAGATGTCTACAGGCGATGCAGATGACATCGGGGGAGGTGGAGACGGGAGCGCGGGCTGAACCCTTAGCATCCTGCTGAGACAGAACCCAGACTCGGTCAGGAACCGGGCCGCGTCCTGCTTCCTCTGGCAGACCACACCCTTTGTTACCAAATCAGAACCACGTTGCTCCTTCTCTGAACTTAGTTGATGATCATTCATTCATTCATTCATTCCGTCTCTCTATCTGGCAAGACCCAATTGAAGCAGGCCAAGTCTAGGGGTAGCAAAAGCTATTTGCAAAAATCCGGCTGTTTTCTCATTAGATTCTATTTCCCATTTTATGGACTGACCAGGAAGCTGATTAGAACTTGAAAGGAAAGGAAAAACCGTAAGATTGAAGATTTACAAGAAAATGGGAAAATTAGATGGGCCAGATCTCCTTTAACACAGCTGGGAAAAACCCAAACGAATGGCTTTTCTGAACAGCTCAAAGGGACTTAATTCTTTTAAGTTCCAAAACCTAAAAATGATGTATAACTTGGCGGTTCTGTGTTCTAAATGTATAACCCTGATTTCTCACACTGAAGCCCCGTACATGATTTACCCTTTTCTTGGGGACATAGAATTATTACCCGTCTCTGAGTTACGGTGACACCCCGGTAGCTGTTGAGATAAAGGCCATTTGTCCTGGCACCAAGTAGCACCCTCTCCTGGCTTCTGAGATCTACTGGCCATGTTTTCTAGTCTCCATTCTGTCTTTCCAGGTCCATGGCTCCTCCATGCTGCGGTCAGTGTCCCTGCTCGCCACCATCACCCCTACCCCCCAGGCCCTTCCAGACCATGGGAATTAAGCTCCACATCTATGTATGTTAAATTCTTCTGTAAGGAAGCCGGTCTCTTCTCCCTCCTTTATGTATTTACTCACTAATGTATCTATGTCAGTATGGATCCATGTATACTGATTTTACACTTTGAATTATAATCCAATACTCATTAACTTGTTCATCGCTCAAATTCTTCCAGCCTTGGCCACTGGGAGCTCTTTCAGATTGCTTGCTGTGTCCTTGAGCATCTCCCCACCTTTTCGTTTTGGGCACTTGCTTACTCTCTGCTGTTACAAGATGCACCAGGCTTAGCATGTGTTTTCCCCATCCCAGCCCCAGAATCAAAGTGCTTTTTATTTACACTCCATTTGCCAACTGTTCAGCTCAGTCAGCGAACATCTACCATGAGTAGCAGGCACTCTGCTGGGTGCCAGCACAGCCAGCAATTGGCTGGTAAATATTTAATGACCAGCTCTCTGGAAAAAGTAAAGTACATGGATGCATAGCATAAGGTTTACTGATATAAAGAATGTGTAGCACAGTCTATCCATGTAACAAAATATACAGTACTCTTTCTTGTAAATTCTATATAGCCAGCTGAGTCTCACAGAATGCTTTCATTGACTTTAGGTGAACTCTTGTATCCATAGCCAATTTCTCATTGCAGTTGACGAATGAGAGAGTTCCCAACCTGAGCACTGGTGGGTATTTTTGGATATTTTGGATTTATGAATAATACAAGTGAAAAAAGAAAGACGTTAGAACTTCACATGTTCATCAGTGACATGAGTGACTTTGTTGCTGCATCAGATAATAATTTTTAAATACTCGAAGAACGTTTCCCCAATTTTTTGCTCTATTCATAACATAACGGCTAAGACACAACATGCTTTTGTATAATCTGCATTGTTAACATTTTCTCCGTTACTGTCTTAAGTCTAGGCAATCAACAAAACAAACAAACAAACAAAATCAAGCTCTACATGAACCACCATTATTAAACCTATTTATAAAACTTTTTAAAAACCAAGCCCTCATTTATAACATTTCCTGATTTCTATGGTGTAATATGCACTCCACGGTCAATTTCAAGCTCCCAATGACGCATCCCTGAATACAGAGAAGGAAAGAGAGGTGTGGTAACACATTACTATGTAACATTTCCAACAGAAACATATAGTAGAGTGAAATAACCTCAAGAGCATAGGTAATAATAAAATAGAGTAAAATAATTAGGAAGGGGTGACTTTTAAGTTTGTATACCAATTGTTTCTGATATAATTTAATTGTAAATTTATGTTAGTTAATTCTTATTAATGGCTGTGTTTCTCAACCAGTTGGCAAAATTCCTGGAAATTTAACAATCAGTTCTCGTGGGCGGGTACCAGCTGGCCCCAGCACTCCTCTGGTACAGCAGTGAACATACCACAGGTCTTCCCGGATGGAGGCTGGGGTCCTCTGAGCTGCTTCCAGGGCGTGGCATGTAGCAGAAAGAATAACACTTCCATAAGACAGTTGTCAGTGTTCCTAGAAAATCCCATTTCTAAGTAGCCCATGCGATGTCTTGTGTTTTTTCACACCATCTAATGTTCATTTCCTTTTTTTAACTTGGAAAATATCCTATCATTCACTAACCAGTCGTCTAAGATCCGTTTGTGAGTATGGAAAGCAAGTAATAAATCATGACTTCGAGTAACCTAGAAGTCCTAAGAGCACAGGTATTGGAGTCAAATTGTGTCACCACTTCCTGGCCGTGAGACGTTGGGCAAGTCATTTAACCTCTCTGAGCTTCAGTTTCTTAATCCACACAATGAGGGGTAAAATGCCTCCTGCAAGATTATTCTGGAGATCAGATGAGACCACATGCATTAAGTGCCCAGCACAGTCTGTGGCACATCTGTGGCTTCTCTACACAGTGGCTCATAGTCGTTGTATTGTCCACAATTACTTACAAATGGCAGAGCACATAACAAGCTCTCCAAGGGCAAGGTCTAAGTTTCCACCTTCTCTGCAGGCTCCAGGGCTTCCTGGCAGAATTCATGTGTACTGTAGGCACTCGATGTGCAAACTACTTCGAATTTTTTTTAGGGTGTCCCATTCAACTTACACTCTTTTCAGGGTTAGAAGCAGATATTGGGGAAATAACACAAAGAACAAATAGATAATCTGAAAAAAAATGGATAGTGATTTCTTGAGTAAATCATTGACCTGTGTTTATTAAAGCTAATATAAATTCAGCCGTGGATGTGGTCATGGTTAATCCAGGTGGTTGACAACCTGCTTTTTTTTTTTTTTCGGTACACGGGCCTCTCACTGTTGTGGCCTCTCCCGTTGCGGAGCACAGGCTCCAGACACGCAGGTTCAGCAGCCATGTCTCACGGGCCTAGCCGCTCTGTGGCATGTGGGATCTTCCCGGACCAGGGCACGAACCCGTGTTCCCTACATCGGCAGGCGGACTCTCAACCACTGCACCACCAGGGAAGCCCCAACCTGCTATTTTAAAGGTAGTATGGAAAAGAAATCAGGAGTATCACATATGCTACCTCAAAAACAAAACAAAAAACCCAACCATGGCAACATACCATATGGTCAGAGAACAGACACAAAGAAAGAGAAAAGGCATTAGCATGTATTTTTAAACTAAAGTTTCTAAAAACAGACTTGAAGACTTCCCTGGTGACACAGTGGATAAGAATCCACCTGCCAGTGCAGGGGACACAGGTTCGAGCCCTGGTCTGGGAAGATCCCATATGTCGTGGAGGAACTAAGCCCATGCGCCACAACTACTGAGCCTGCGCTCTAGAGCCCACGTGCCACAACTGCTGAGCCCATGTGCCCCAGCTACTGCAGCCCATGCGCCTAGAGCCCACACTCCGAAACAAGAGAAGCCACCACAAGGAGAAGCCTGCGCACCACAACAAGAGTAGCCCCCCGCTCGCCGCAACTAAAGAAAGCCTGCACGTAGCAACGAAAACCCAACACAGACAAAAATAAATAGAATTAAATCTAAAATAAATAAATAATAAAAACAAACTTGTTGATAACTGACCTTGACCCCATGCTTCCTGTACAGCCCAGAGCTAGCTTTTAATGTGAGTCTTCTTCTTATGTTTGCTTTTCTCCCTGCCTGTATCGTTGTAGTTGCCAGCAGCAATTTCTGAGAAAACCTTGACCTTCCCTTTGATAAAGCAAGCCGGGAAACTAGAGAAAACCAACTTTAACCATCCAACTAAAGCTACCCTCAACCAACATGCTTCAGAGAAAAAAAAAAAAAACCTTTATTTTTAAATTTTTAAACCCGAAGAGCTTGGAGTCTCTGCTGCGTTTATACATCTTTGGCTCCTTCCCACTAGGGGCCCTATCGTTCGGGCTCTGTGTGCTGCAAGCGACAGAAACCAGCTCTAGCCAGCCTCAGGGATGGAGCACTTCAGGGTAGCACCCCAGCCAGTGCTCAAAACCAGCTTCCTTATTTTCCCCACCATGTTCACAGCAGCATAGTTATAATAGCCATGAGGTAGAAACCACCCAAGTGCCCATGACGCTTAATGGATAAAAAAAAATACACTCTAAACTGTATGGTGGAATATTATTTAGCCTTAAAAATGAAGGAAGGGCTTCCCTGGTGGCGCAGTGGTTGAGAGCCCGCCTGCCGATGCAGGGGACAGGGGTTCATGCCCCAGTCCGGGAGGATCCCGCATGCCGCGGAGCGGCCAGGCCCATGAGCCATGGCCGCTGAGCCTGTGCCTCCAGAGCCTGTGCTCCACAACGAGAGAGGCCACAGCAGTGAGAGGCCCGCCTACCACACACACACACAAATAATAAAATAAAAGAAGGAAATTCTGACATGTTACAACATGGATGAACCTTGAAGGCCTTATGCTAAGTGAAATACGCCAGTCACAAAAAGACAGGTACCATGTGATTTCACTTATTTGAGGTACTTGGTACTTAGAGTAGTCCAATTCATAGAGACAGAATGTTGGTCACCACGGGCTGGGTGGCGGAGGGAATGGGGAGTTGTTGTCTAATGGTTAATAGAGTTTACATTTTGCAAGACGAAAAAGTTCTGGAGGTCCATCTCACAGAAATGTGACTATACTTAACACCACTGAACTGTATACTTTAGAATGGCTAAGATGATAAATTTTATGTTGCAGGTTATTTACCACAATTTGAAAAATAAATAAACAGCTTCCCTCTCTCCATGTCTGGGCTCCACTCCCTCATGCTGGCTGCATTCTGAAGTCCCACCAGGTCACTCCAGATCCTGGTGTCCAGCCAAGTCTTCTTGGGTCTCCTTGGCTCTGATTGCATCACTTGCCCCACCACTGAACCAATCAGTATGTCCAGGGAGTGTGATTGGTTGATTGCTTAGCCCCACCCACAGCAATGGGCCGACAGATTGGGAGGGAGATTCCTGGAATTTCCAGAAGAGCCAGGTGGGTTGCGGCCTGTCCACTACGGCAGTGAACCACTTGAGTCATGAGATATGAGCACTCCCTTTAGCACCCTGGCAGTTAGTGGGCAGTGAGGCACATCTACCTGAGCATCCCAGCACAAAAGGGAATTCCTCCACACTACCCGTGGTCTCTCGATTTGTTTTCTATCAGGCGGGGGTAAAACATATTCAAATTTCCCCCTTCCCACCTTCAGCCCTTTCATTCGATAAATCTTTATTAAATCGATGAGGAAAGGTTGTAGGAATGATTGAGGCAAGACAGCCCCAGAGGAGAGGACGGGAAGGGATCGGATGGATGGAGAAGTGAGTGCAAGGCAGGAGCAGGACACCTCAGCTTCTGAAAGGAGAGAAAGGAAGAAAGCTTAGGTGGAGACCGAGGTGCCCACAGTGGAGAGAAATTCGAATCTTCACATAAGGTAACAGAGTTCTGGAACACTGCCAAGTCCGTTCCTGAAACAGGTTTCAACGGGGCCAGTGTCATCATAAATGCTGGGCCAGGTGTCGCCAGGCAATTGGAGTTTGATTTTCCCGAACAGTGTTCTCCCTGACTCCAAAAAAGTCTTCAGGGGAATTCACCAGATTCTTGACTTGGCTGGGAAAGACTGTAGCTAAAAGACTGGTTTGGGAACCTGAGTGAGTGGAGAACCTTCCTCTTGAATACAATCCAGCTGGAGCTATAGGAAGTTCTGTCTGCCAGTGCTCCTATTTCGGAAGCATTCTGTCCTGTTTGTCATTATGTGTCTGCAGTCTGCAGAAAGAGAAACGTGACCGCCACAGGCGGCAAACCTTTGAACTTAGCTTCTTCCTTGAAAAGTGTGTTTTTTTCTGCCAAGCGACTGGGGGTAGGGTTGGGGCAGAGAAGGGAGAGAGAGACAGAGAGGGAAAGAACTTTCCAGAGCCCCAGTCCCACCACCCTCTCCACCACCACCTGAGCTTGGTGAAGTCCTTAACCTCTCCAAGCCTCATTTGTAAGCTAGGAATAAGGAGAGCTCCTCCCCTTCAGGGCTATCGCGAGAAATCGGTGAGTAATTACAATAAATGGTAGCATTCACGATGTCACGGTTTAACCACTAGGCACAGGGAGGGACGGCCACAACAGCATTAACCAAGAAAAAGCCAGGTGTCAGCACCTCTCAGCATTTGCTTCTCCTGGTTTAGATGGATTTTGATGTGCTCTCTAATGAAAGTAGCTACAGACATCTTCCGCCGGGTCAGATGAAAAAAGGTTCCCTCGATAGATATTTATGGAGCGTCTGCCAAGAATCAGATGTGGCAGATGTTGAGGATCACAGGCTAATGAGCCAGCTGGGTTTCGAGCCAGTTGGGGTGCCTGCCACCCCAGAGCTCTCGGCTTCGGGGAAGAGGTGGAATGGGAGTGCCAGGGAGACACACAGTGTGGATGTGTGTGTCCTGGAGAGCTGGGCTTGAATCTCGGAGATGTGTTCATTCATTCTTTCAACCAATATTTAAGGACCTACTGTGTATGTGCCAAGGGTTTATTCTAGGAGCTGAGGATACGGTGCTGAGCAAGGTAGACAAAAAGCTGTCAGCCTCTCAGAGCTCAGAGGTGGCGTTGTACCAGCTCAGACGCTCACTGCCAAATCTGTGGTCCTGGGAAAGTCACTAGGTCTTGCTCAGCCTCGGGCTCATCACAGAGCATCAGGGGTATTAAATGAGGTAATGCATGTGAATCTCTTGACTGGGTGCCTGGCACGAAGGCTGCACCCAATAAATGGTGGTGCGATAGTGTGCAAGGTGACCCATGGTGGGGACCGCCATCCCAAATTTGGGGAGAGTGTGGGAGGGATTCTTGGGAGAAGTGACTTATACGCCGAAATCTAGGGCAGCAATTATGTCGCCAGGACAGAAAGGTGAAGACCACCCCAGCTGCTCGTAACCTCCCCTGACCCTCTTGTCTGCCCCTGCAGGTCTCCTTCCCATGGGTGAGGGGCCCAGCACCTTGGCCAAGGCCACAGCCACCTTGGGCCACCCAGGAACTGAACCAGTCACCCTCACCAACACAGACCCCCTTCTACCCGGGCATCTGGACAGCGCCAGTGCAGAGGAGCTGGTCGCAGGGGTCCCCCGAGCCCCCCATGGTCCCACCAGCCTCCCACAGGCGGCCCGTGAGTGCCAGCGAGAAGATGTTCTCCTTCAAGGTGGACAGAGCCGCCCACAGCGTTCCCATCATCAGGCAAGGTACTCATTCATGGGCGCTTCCTTGGCGGCTTTGGGGAGGGGCTTTTGCTAGGAGGACGGGTCTCAGTTTCTGCTTTCCCCTTTTTTTAAAAATTTTTATTGCGGTGCAGTTGATTTACAGTGTTGTGTTAGTTTCAGGTATGCAGCACACTGAATCTGTTCAACATATACATGTATCCACTCTTTTTTAGATTCTTTTCCCATATAGACCATTACAGAGTATTGAGGAGAGTTCCCTGTGCTATCCAGTAGGTCCTTCTTAGTTATCTCTTTTATGTATAGTATTGTGTATGTCAATCCCTCTCTTCCAATTTATCCCTCCCCCCTCTTATTCCCGGTAACCATAAGTTTATTTTCTACATCTGTAACTCTATCTCTGTTTTGTAGATAAGTTCATTTGTACCTTTTTTTAGATTCCACATATAAGCAATATGGTATGATATTTGTCTTCCTCTGGCTTTTGCTTATGTTCTCTGGTTCTGAAGTAGAACATAATCAAATGTGAAAAAATTGGGATAAGCAGAAAGTTAGAAAACAGTAAAAGATAAGCTGTCACCCTTATCACCAGAATTCTCCCTGTTGACTTTTTGGTACAAACTCCTCCAAGACTGTGCTCTGCCCATCTGCACACGTCAGTACCTCTGTGGTGAGTGTGTGTGTGTGTGTGTGTGTGTGTGTGTGTGTGTTTGTACATATATATGAATATATATGAATTTGTATCAGAATCTAAATTTATATACTTCAACTCAGATGTACAGACATATTGGTAACTGAAATCCCTCTTGCCTTAGGAGGTTTTTAAATATTTTATTACCATTTTACAGGTAAGAGGAGACTGAGGCTTATGGAGAAAATTATTTCTCCGGAGGTTATGTATTCAATCTAATCTAAAATAACGCTTTTCGGTCAAATTTAAGGCTGGTTATCTCAGTGACTGTCACTCACAGCCTGGTCACTTTGGGGACACACAGCCATCAGGGTTTCCTTCTCCTCCCCTCCCCCCCAGAAGGCCTCATGGCACTTGGGGAGGAGACTTCCTGTCTGTCACCATCCTCTCGGCCTTGCCAGGCTTACTGGCAGAGTAGCTGGGTCGACTTAGTCCCTGGCATGATTCCCAGGTTTCTTCTGTGGCCACTGGTGTGGAGGTCCCATTCTCTGTTTTCTGTGTCCCAGCCCCAGACCCCTCTGAGTCCCCAGGTCTCTCGATGCCTCCACACCCTTCCCTGGTCTCACTCAGGACCACTCACCTAGTCACTTCCCTCAGCCATTCAAATAATAGTTATTATTCTGAAATAAACAGACTAAGGAGCAAATGAAAGGTATCTCTGCAGTTTACATCATCATCATCATCATCTAAGGAACGCTCATGTACCAACCACCCAAGTTAAGAAATTACTCAGCCATTTCCCCCCAGCATTTTTTTTAATTTAATCTTATTTATTTCTTTATTTATGGCTGTGTTGGGTCTTCACTTCTGTGCGAGGGCTTTCTCCAGCTGCGGCGAGCAGGGGCCACTCTTCATCGCGGTGCGCGGGCCTCTAACCATCGCGGCCTCTCTTGTTGCGGAGCACAAGTTCCAGCCGCGCAGGCTCAGTAGTTGTGGCTCACGGGTCCAGCTGCTCCGTGGCATGTGGGATCTTCCCAGACCAGGGTTCGAACCTGTGTCCCCTGCATTGGCAGGCAGACTCTCAAACACTGCGCCACCAGGGAAGCCCCCCCCCAGCATTTTAATGTGAAAACTTTCAAACATACAGCAAAGCAAAAAGAATTTTATAGAGACAGCTCTCCTCCTAATTCTACCGCTAACACTTTGCTGTACTCTTTATTACATTTCTGTCTACCCATCCTTCTTGTCCTGCATTAATCCATCTTATTTTTTGGATGCATTTCAAAATAAATAGCACACATCTGTAGTCCTCCCCCTAAATGTTTTAGCACATATACCATTAACTAGAACTCAACATTTTTTGTCTCCTTCATGTAAAATGAACACAGAATGTGTATTAGTTATCATGAATGCATAACGAATTCTCCCCAAACGTAGTAGCCTAAAGCAAAATCAAACATGTGTTATCATCTATACGGTTTCTGTGGGGTCAGGAATTTGGCAGCAGCTTAGCAGGACGGCTGTGGCTCAGGGTCCCTCGTAAGGCTGCAGTCATCTGAAGGCTTGACCTGGGCCAGAGGATCCACTTTGAACACGGCTGCTCACATGGGTGTCAGCAGGAGGCCCCGGTTCCTCACCACATGGGCCTCCCCAGAGAGTGGCTCAAGCGTTCTCATGACACGGCAGCTGCTCCTCCTGAGCAAGTGATCCTGGAGGACAAGATGGAAATGGCAACATCTCTTGTGACTAAGCCTCAGAAGTCATGCTCTGTCATTGTTGCAGTATCCTGATGGTTACCCAGGGCGTCACCCTCCAGTGTGGGAGAAGACTACACACAGGCCTGAAGACCAGGAGGCGGGGATTATCAGCAGTCATCTTGGAGGCCGGCTACCACAGCCTGCCCTCGGGTCCTCAATGATTCACACTCCTCCTCCTCTCTCCCGAGGCCCCCCAGAATCTCACCCCAGTAACAGCATCGGCTCAAATTCCAGAATCTCGTCTAAATCAAGTCCAGGTACAGATGGGGCTCATGGGTGTAGTACGTTACGTTCAGCTCATCAAGTACTACTTCCAGAAATCTGAAGACCTCTGAACAAAGGGTCTGTCCCTCACACACCCAGCACATATTGGTGGGACAGACATAGCATCACTGCTACATACACTCCTCTTGTTCCAAAAGAAGAAAAACAGGAAGCACACAGGAGTCCCTGGCCCAAAGCAGTTCTGAAGTCCAGCTGGGAAAATATCGGCAGTTCCTTGACTGGGCTTCAGTCCAACTCTTGCCCAGAAATGACTTTCCAGGGCTCTTGGCTCTGCCCCTGGTCCGTGAGTTCCGCCTTCTGAGTCGTCCTCCCTTTCCTATGAAAGGTGTCCCATGGATGTGGCTGCATAGTTTTATAGCCTGCTTCCTGCCTGTAGAAGCTTGGGGGTCCAGACGCTTCTTTGACTTTTGTGGGTCTCTGTCAGTCTGAGTTGGCAGTGCTTCTTATTGGGGTTCATCCTATCAGGCAAAAACCACGCCCACAGACTTTTTTGTCACAAGCCCTTCCACCATGGGCTTCTGCAAAGACTGACAAAGGACAGAAGCTTCTTAGAAGCCCAGTTCTTTGACCGAAGGGTTCTCTTGGACACTGCCCTGGATCTGTATTCTTAACAAAGGATTTTACAACCACACCCTCAGCTTCTTCTCTGGACTGTGTTTTCTTGAGAGTACCCTTGATTTGATCTTTGCCCAGAACCTGTTTCTTACATTTCATTTGCCACCTGGAGAGGCAGGGAATTTTCAAGCCCAGAACATTGCCCTGATTTAACAGCCCTTCCTTTAACTGTCTCTCCCCCTCACATTTCACTATAAGTAGCAAGAAGTAACCAGGCAGCACCTTCCAAGACTCTGTCTGGGACTCTCTTTAGCTTGACCACTCAGCCTCATCACAAACATTTTCTACCTTCCTCATGACCACTGGCAACGTGTTAGGAAACCTTCTGCCACCACCTGACAAGGATCCCTTAACCCCAGTAACATTTTCCTCACTTTCCTGGAACCCTTCCCTCACTGCCTCCTCAAAGGCCATCGGGCTTCTACTAAGACTATTCAGGCTTTCTCAAAGACTCTTGGACAAAGTCCTCCAGCTTCTGGCCACTGTTCCATCCCAAACCACTCCACATTTTAGGGTTTTTGTTAAATTTTGCACCACTCCTGGTGCCCAAACCTGTATTTGCTACTTATTGTTGCATAACAAATTACTGCAGGATGTAATGGCCTAAAACAACAGTAAACATTTATTATCTCCTAGTTTCTCTGAGTCAGGAAGTTGGGAATGGCTTCGCTGGGGGATTCTTGCTCAGGCTTGTCCATGAGGTGGCAGTAATGGTGGTGGCTGGGCTGTGGTCCTCTGGGGGCTTGTCTGGGGCTGGAGGACCCACCTCTAGGATGGTTCACTCACATGGCTTTTGGTAAGAGGCCTCAGTTCTTCACTAAGTGCACCTCTCCATACGTTGCTTGAGCATCCTCAAGCTGCCAGCTCCTCCAGACAAGTGGTCCTAGAGAGTGAGGCAGAAGCTGCAATGTCTTTTAGGATCTAACCTCAGGAATCAAACTGTGTCATTTCTGCAATATCCTTGGTTACATAGAGAAGCTTTGTTACGGACTGAATTGCATTCCCCCAAAATGCATATGCTGAGGCCTCAATCCCAATATTGCAGAACGTGACCCTATTTGGAGATAGTGTATTGAAATAGATGAGTAAGTTAAAATGAGATGATTGGGTGGGCCCTAATCCAAGGGCTGGTGTCCTTGTAAGAAGAGAGAGAGAGACGCCAGGGATGCACGTGCACAGAGAAAAGGGCATGTGAGGACACAGCAGGAAGGTGGCCGTCTGCAAGCCAAGGAGAGAGGCCTAACCCTGCCCACACCTTGATCTTGGACTTCCAGCCTCCAGAACTGTGAGAAAATGAATTTCTTTTGTTAAGACCTCCTGTGGTGTTTTGTTATGGCAGCCCCAGCTAACTAATATAAAGTCCATCCAGTATTGGAGAGGATGATGCAAGGTCTGAATACCAGGAGACAAGAATCAGTGGGGCCATCTTGGAGACTGGCTACCACACCCTGAAAGGTGTTAGACCTTGAATGTGCTCACTGAGTTGTGCCAGTCGTGCACAACTATGTAACCCAAATTCCTATCAAGATATAGAACATTACCATCACCCCAGAAAGTTCCCTCATGTCCCTCCCCAGTCAATTCCCAGCCCCAGGCCCCAGAGGCACCCACTCTTCTGAATTCTTTTCCCGCCATGGATTAGATATTCCTGCTCTAGAATCTCAAGTACACAGAACCATGTAGTACATGTTCCTTTGTGGAAGGCTTTTTTCACTCAGCATAGTATTTCTGAGATTCATTCATTTTGTTGTATGCATCATGTTCTGTCTTATGAACATATATACAGGGTTTGGGGTTTTTTTTTTTAATGTGTCCTTTGGACACATGGCACATGGGCTGTTTCTTTTCTTTTTTTCACTCCGCCATTTAAATTTTTCCACTGTAATCACCGGTTTCTCCAGTGCCATGCTGAACTTGGGGCTTCTCTGAAGGCCTTGGATTCCCCCTGGAGAAATGAAGGATGAGTCGTATGGCTTAGAGTCCCTCACATCTACCTGGGCTCTATCTCCTCAGCCTCTCAGCCAGGTCTCATGTTTCCAAACGTTTGCCCTCGTTCCCCTGGCACTCTCGCCATCCTCAGAAAAGGACTTTCATCTTCCCGTGTCATGGGGAGTTCCTTTGTGTCTGGGCCTCTCTACTCCACGCTTTAGAGAAAACTCTGTGCTCCAGTCCTCCATGCTGTCTCTTGACAGAAAACACCTCTTTTTAAGGGTTCCGAGAAAGCTCTTTCCTCTCTTAGCAAAGCTGGGCTCTTCCAATTAAATTGGCTTACTGTTAGACTGTCACCTTGCTTTAGACTTGAAAAATTCTATTTGAAAACCCAAAGCCAAGGATTTATTTACTGCAGATCAGGTCAGGGTTTCTCAATCTTGGCACAGTGACAGGTGGGTCGCATAACTCCTTGTTGAAGGATCTGTCCTGTCCACTGTCGAATGTTTAGCAGCATCCCTGACTCCTACCCACCAGAGATACCAGTAGCAACACCACCACCACCAACCGCCCTAACTGTGGTACTCAAAAATGTCTCCAGACATTGTCAAAAATCAAAACATCATTTTGCCTGGGGGAAAAATCACCCTGTTCTAGTTAATACTCATCCTTCCTTTACCACAAGGCAATAAAACGTCAGCTCCAAGGCCAAATCTTAATGGCAAGAGCTCATGGGAGGTGGGGAAGAATTACTGAGAAAAGAAAATATGTGGAGTGACTTATTAAAATAGCATCTTGATTCATATATATATATATATTTTTTTTTTCCCAATAATGGGATCATATGAACCTAACATAGGTAACCTTCTTTTTTCTTTTTTTGGCCGTGCCGCTCAGCTTGCAGGATCTTTGTTCCCCAGCCAGGGATGGAACCTGTGCCCCCTGCAGTGGAAGCACAGAATCCTAATCACTGGACTGCCAAGGAATTCCCTACCTGATTTTTAAAATTCAATAATATGTCATAAACATCTTCCCACTTCAATACATTGACTACATAGTGGTTAAAAGCATAGGCTCTGAATCCAACAAACTTAGGTTCACCCCTTGACTCTACCACTTACCAGCTGTGTGTCCTTGAGCAGGTGACTTGACGTCTCTGTGCCTCATATCTCTCACGTATAAAATGGAGATGGGAATAATAATGCCTATCTCACTGGGTTGTTATGAAGACGAAATCGTATCCTGCCTGTAAGTGCTGAGCACAGCGCCTGGTGCATAGCGAACATTCAGTAAATATTAAAATATTTAATATTTTAATATTTAAATTTTAAATTTTACAGTCTTAATAATTTATATATTTTAAAATTTTAATATTTAAATTTTAAATATTAAAATTTAAAAATTTAGTTATTACCTAACCATGATTGTTATTTAACTTTTATTTACAACTTACAATGTCTTAAAGACACAGTTAAGGTGCACACATACTGCCCCTGCTGCAGACTGGTGATTATTGGAGCGCACCAGGACAGCTGGGGGTTGTTAAAATATTAAAGTAACTCCCCTGGCTTTTGGCCAACAGCTCATGCCCGAAAATTCTTAAAGTGCCTGCGTCCCCATATCCGCCGTCCCACCGCCCCAGCCCTCCCGACTCTCCCTGGGGCTTCTCCCCACTGGGACCTCCGAAGGATCCAGCATCTAGAGTTAAGCCGGTTTGGTCATACATGGCCCTTAGGTTCTTTTTGATAAATAACAGTAGCCGGTAAAGAAGTTTGGGGCAGGTGAGGGGTAACTGCTCCCGCACCTCCCTGCCTGGGTGTAAGGAAAGCAAGTCTCAGAGCAAATTCTAGCCCCACAAAGACTTTGAGTAAACACACCTTCCCCAGTAAAGGGACCCCATCGATCAGCCTGTTCTGTAAGTTTGATGAAGTCCCCCCTCCGGCCATCATCTTGCAGGGAAGCGTCCCTCAAGACAGCCACGACAGGTTCACAGAGGCAGCCGGAGTCACCCCTAGAGATGGCATCAGACGCCAGAACTCTAAGCTGAGACTGGACAGGGGCCCAGTTAGGGTCAGACCCCGAGGCCCTCCCTGGGGACACAGGCCAGTCAGTACCTTCCTCCAGTGAGAGCCGATTTCTTGAGGAATATGAAAACAGATGAAATCTTCCTCCTGAAAACTCAGTTTCCAAATTGAGATGCGCATTCAGTGTAAAATTAACCCCAGATTTCAAAGGCTTCACGCCTCGAAGAAAAAGAATATAAAATATCTCCATATTTTTTATAGATTACGTGTTCAAATGATGCTTTTTAATGTATGGGGTTAAATAAAATTGATCATTAAAAATTCCTCTCTTCTTTTTACCTTTTTCACGTGACTACTAGAAAATTGAAAATTGCATTCTGTAGCTCCCATTATTTCTCTATCAGGCACTGCTGCTGTAGTCAGTTAGGACTTTGCTGCTCAGGATCCAAGAGAGTCAGATGGGGGCAGTGAGCTTCAAATAAAAGTTTTCTAATCATGGACCTAGTTGGGGAGGTGGAGGGAGAGAAAATGGGCAGCTGCTGAAGTTCCAGGCCCTTGTGTTCCTCGCGCCCCAGGAACCACTGTGGCCAGGGCTGCTCATTCAACACGCAAGGCTGTGCATTCTCTGGGCACCACAGGCCATCAGCTATGTCCACTAGAGGTTCTGGGGTCCCCAAAGAGGTTTGAGACCTGGGTGGGGGGCAGGAATCTTTGACACTAAAATGCATAAATAAAAAAGGCAGAAGCAAAATGAATAGATGATGAATGTCCACAAACATGACAGTGCCTGCTTCATCCATCATTGATGTTAAGACTCATGAAAGTTCCATCACCACTGAGAACAATTTGTTCAGCTTCTCACTTCACAGGAAGATAAGAATGTGCAGTGACTGTCCAGAAACCATAGTCACTTGGAAATTTAAAATACGCTGCTTGGGCCCAAGTGATCTCACACGTAGAATTATAGAAATCTTTACAAACGTTTCTACACCAAGAAAATGGTTTCTACACCATTCAGTGTTGATGTGAGTGAATTGCGAGATGTCTGATGTGATACAGAGTGGGGCCCCCAAACACAATGCCATACTCCCTGAAAGTCATATCAAAAGGCCTTGTAATACTGGGGTAAATAAGAAAAAATATAGGAAAGCTTAAATGTCTATCAAGTGGATCCTAGTTAAACACGTTTGGCACACTTGGACAAGGGACCACAATGCTACCCTTGAAAACAACCAAGTACAGCCTCAAATACTGACATGGGAAGATGTTTTTGATATTGTTAGCTGAAAAGTAAGCTGGATAAGAATCTCTGACATGTAAATGCATTTTTGTTTATTGAAAAGATATGGCTGCAATAAAACAAACATAGCTAATGTTTAGGGCTAAATGCTCTACTTGAGGGGCCAGCAAACTTTTCCTGTAAAGAGCCAGATAGTAAATACTGTAGTACTTGTGGGTCACATGGTCTCTGCTGCAACTACTCAGCTCTGCCTTTGTAGCTGGGAAGCAGCCATAAATAATATGTAAATGATCACTGTGGCTATGTTGCAATAAAACTTTATTTACAAACATAGTCAGAATTCCAGATTTGGCCGCAGGGCCATAGTTTGCCAAGCCCTGCTCTATATCATTATTCTATTTAATCTCCAGATAGCCCTTTATAACAGAGACTATCAGGAATCCTGAATTATGTATGTGGAAACGAAGGCTTATAGAGAGCAAATGATTTGCCCAAGGTCCTCAGCTCTTATGCAGCATAGAAAAAAGTCTGGAAAGAGACACACCACAGTGCATCAGTGCAGTTAACGCTGGGGAAGAGAAATGAGGCAGCTCTTACCCTTTCCAGTCCTCCTGTAATGCTTTCAGTGCATAAGTCTCATGAATGTGAAGGTTAATCTGAAAATATTTTTTAAGACTTTGGGGAAACTCACTGTCTCCTCTGCATTCTCTGTTGACCTTGTGTGTTAGTGTGGACCAACGCCGCGGAACTGTCGGAACAATCAGTGGCCGAGGAAATTCCTGTGGCAGAGCCCTACAGAGAAATTTTTGTGGACCAGGACCTGTCCCAGCACGATAAGGTGAGGGGTCTTGGGGAAGCACAGAGCTACAGCAGCAAGAGGGACCATGGAGAGATTGCCACTGCCTCTTGTTCTCTGTGTCTCAAGGACTGTCCCTTTTTCCTACTTCCAAGAAACCACCTCTTCCTCCCAAGACATTCAGCCAGGTTTGGCCACTGCTCATTTTATCCCAAATAACATCTACAACTACAAGGTACTGAGCACCTACTGTGTGCTGGGCCATGTCCTGTGCACTTGACATTTATTAGCTCGTTAATCTTCACCATCTTCAAAAAAGATTGCATCACCCTCACTTTGCAGATGAGGAAACTGAATCTCAGAGAGGTTCAGTAATGTGTTCAAGGCTGCCCAGTGCAAGGAGCAGTGTTAGGATTCAAATCGAGGTCTGGTTAGCTTCTCAGAGGGTACTTCTAACTCCCACACAGTAATCACTTGGTCAACCTTCAGTGATGGAACAGCGATGCAAAAACACGTTCCTTGCAGGAGGACGTGAGCCCTGAAGTCAGGGAGGCGTGGGCCGAGAGACTCGTTAAAGAACCAGAGAGGTTTAAAGCAGGGATGCGAGCAGAACAGGTGGATTCAAGACATCCTGGGAAGGGCCCAGGTCAATTTCTCCCCACTTAGACACAACTCGAAAGTTACTCTAAAAGAAGGAGTCTATAATATCTCGCTTTCCTTCAGGGCCAGGGCCTGCTCCTGCAGCAATTCTCAGAGTTTGTGAGGAGCAGACCTACCTGGGGTTCTTGTCAGACACGGAAATCCAAACCTTCAGAAGGCAGGGGGTTCCAACCCAGGCATCCTGGGACCAGACTCTGAAAAATGTTGCAGAAAGGCGAGAAGCCACACTCAGATTCTGTATTTATCGCTGTGTAACAAGCCATCCCAAAACTTAGCGGCTTCAAACAGCAATTCATTATTCCCCAGAATCTATGGGTTGACCTGGAAGGTTCCTTTGCTCGTGTCCCCTGGCCTCACTCATGCGGCCTCAGTAAGCCTCTGGCTTGGCCAGGCTGGTGGTCGGTTTCCATTGGCCTCCTTCCCACATCTAGGGCCTCAGCCAGGACGCCTGGACTGGTGCGCCCCTTTGTGCATGTGGCTTTTCGTCACAGCACGGTGGTCTCAGGGTTCCCAGGGGGCCAGAGCAGAAGCTGCACAGCCTGTAAGAACTTGCCTGGAGATCATGCAGCATCACTTCCACTCCATTCCGTTGGTTAAAGCTAGTCACGGGGCCAGCCCAGACTAGAGGGTGGGGAAATAGACTGGATGGCAAAACTGCAAAGTATTTGTAGCCATTTTTCAACCTGCCTCAATTTTAACTTGGAAATATAGTGCAACCACTATAATTTTTTCTATTTATAGAAAATTTTTATAAGCCATTTATCATTTTTTCTATTTATAATAGAAATAATTCTTTCTCTTGATAAGTCGTTTATACCCTGACTTGCCAGGACTCCTTCAAGTGACAATAAACAAATTAGCTTGAGGGGGAACATTGATTAGCTCATCTTATTGGAAAATTTAAAGGGCCACTAGCTTCAGGTATGGCTAGATCCAGGAGCTTGAATAATGTCATCAGAACACCTCCCCACTACCAACTTCTCCCCTCTGTTTCCCTCAGTGCCTGGCTTTCTTCATAAGGCTGGCTTTGTGTGTTAGAAAAGACAAACTCAGGCAAACAAGCCTACATGATCCAAAAGAAGGCAAGATCCTCTCCCTCTGTAATCGATGTGTGAAATCTCTGATTGACCAGCTTGGGCCACATGCACATGGGGAGGTGGGACAGGAAGGAGCAGGGCACATGACTGACAGTCCTACCCAGACCAAATGGAAGGAGGAACACTCCCTCCAAGAAGGGCAAGGGGACCCTCAGCAGGAAAGCAGAACCCACAGCTGTCCACTGCCCTCTGCAAACTTCTTATATTCCAGCACTGGCACGGGGCCTGGCACTTAGTTGCTGCCCGATGAATGTTTGTTGCATGAAAAATGAATAAGCACCTGGCTGATCATAACAGGGTGAAACAGGGGAAACTGCCCAGGAGTAGGGAATATGTCTGATGCTCTCTCTTGAAGTTTTGCCACCAACTTTCACAAGGACCCAAAGGAAGGCCCCTGGCAGCAGCTGGCAATGTCAGACAGGCTTTCTCATGAGCGAGACCCTGTCCTTCCCCAGGTCACGGAGCTAGCAGGTCGTGAGGCTGACTGCACGGCTCTCCTGGGAATGAGCTGGCCCAGAAATTGCCCGTTTACCTCCTCCCGTGACTGCTTTGGAAAAGGCCTCTGGGGAATTTCTTCTTCTTCTTCTTCTTCTTCAGTTTTTCTGACATTTTATTGATAACGTCTGGTGAGAAGTTTGGGGGATTTTTTTTTTCCTTTTTTGGAAAACCTAACCAATTCTTTGGCTGCAGAGCTTTATCACTGGAGAGATGGAGGACAGGGTTAATTATACCTGTGGGTACAGTCTACCAGCAATTTTGTTTTTCCAGCCAAAAGTTTACATGAGCCCATGCAAATAAATCAGTATTCCTGTCTCATTTACTTTCCAGATTGAGTTACCTGGAAAAAATTCATACATGAATAGCCAAAAGAGGCAGGAAATATTAGAAGAGAGGAAAGGGAAAACAAATAGTTCAGAATGTTTTAAGTTAAAACAAATAACCCTCATTATAGGCAGAATGTGGTCAAACAGAATGTTGTTTTCCTAACTACCTTTCCTAGGTCCCCGGTGTGCTAGGCTGAATATTATAAATGAAAACACTCTAAGTAAACTTTCTAGCAACAAAAGTTCCCAAGTGGGATGGTTGTTCTTAATATGAAAGTCTAATTCTCGGGGAAAGGAAAGTTTCCGTACCTGTGAGGTATAGACATCCATTACAGGAGTCTATATACAATTACCTCATTTTAACCCAATTCTTGTCTCTATGAGATTTTCCAAGTGACAGAGATAGCCTTGAAAGTCTGCTTTTTCCCTCCCTGCCTGCCCTCACCTTCCCAAAGAATGATACCATATTTTTCCTGTCTTTCTTTAAATGGGCTCAGCCTTACACCCAGACCCACACCTAGTAAATTTCCCATCTGGCCTCCACCCAGGATGAAATAATTCTTCTGCTGGGAAAAGAAGTCAGCCGTCTCTCCGATTTTGAACTTGAATCTAAATACAAAGACACCGTGATAGCAAGCCTGCAGAACCAAGTGGCCAACCTGAGGCAGAAGCTGTTGGAAACAGCTGCCTCCAGGCAGAAGGAGAGGGTGATCCCGCCCAAGTTTCAGGTTCTGCATGAAGAGGACGATGCCCAACAGAGAGAGATCCAGAGCTTGAAAAACCAGGTAGGGCTCAGAGACAAGTGGGTCGGGGCCTTGGGTCACAGCACAGGGTGACAGCTCTCAGGTAGAGCCTGGAGGGAGCCACCCGGGTAGTTAGAAATGGGCAGTGAGCACAGCATGGTGAGGAGTACAGTTCCAGGGAGTGCAGGGTTGGCAAGTTTCTAGCCTTGTAAGAACAATATTAGATTTCATTAAGTGCCTACCATGTTCAGGCCCCGGTGCAGATGCTTTGGGTGCATTAGCTTATTTATTTATTTATTTATTTATTTATTTATTTTATTTAATTTATTTATTTATTTATGGCTGCATTGGGTCTTCGTTGCTGTGCACGGGCTTTCTCTATTTGCAGTGAGCAGGGTCTACTCTTCACTGTGGTGCATGGGCTTCTCATTGCAGTGGCTTCTCTTGCTGCAGACCATGGGCTCTAGGCACGTGGGCTTCAGTAGTTGCAGCATGAGGGCTTCAGTAGCTGTGGCTCGCGGACTCTAGAGTGCAGGCTCAGTAGTTGTGGCCCACGGGCATAGTTTCTCCACAGCATGTGGGATCTTCCTGGACCAGGGCTCGGACTCCTGTCCCCTGCATTGGCAGGGGGATTCTTAACCACTGCACCATGAGGGAAGTCCCCTCATTAGCTAGTTAAACCTCAGTCTTCTGGCAGATGCCATTCTACAGATGAGGAGACTGAGGCACGCTCAGAGATGCCCAGGAGCTTGTTACAGCTTGCACAGCAAGTGAGAGGCGGTGATGTGACTTGGGCTCAGCTCTGCCACCTTGTACACCTCATGCTTTCACACCCACTTTGCATTTCCACCCAACTCCTGTCGCTTCAGTGACCACTTCTCACACCCACCCGGACCCAGCCAGAAAGAGCTGGAGGTGGGGAGGAGGAACCCCACAGTGTTCCAAACACTGAGGCCTTTATCAAACCCTGAAGGCAGCTGCTGGTTCATTTATAGGGAATTTCACCAAAAATTCTCCACCCAGAATGTCTGGATTTACCAGTCAACTTCCTTCCTCCTGAAACTAAATCCAAAAGAAAAAAAAATTTTTTTAAGTTTTAAAGAACTACTTTAAAATTGGCCACTGATCTTGTACATAAATTATATCTCAACAAAGTTGATAAAAAAGCAATTGGTCATTGATGAATTTTGGCCTCAGTGCATAATTCTGCTTAAAACCGTAGTCAGGTTTGGTTCAACATGGCGGAGTAGAAGGACATGCTCTCACTCCCTCTTTCGAGAACACTGGAATCACAACTAACTGCTGAACAATCAGCGACAGGAAGACACTGGAACTCACCAAAAAAGATACCCCACATGCAAAGACAAAGGAGAAGGCGCAATGAGACAGTAGGAGGGGCGCAATCCCAATAAAATCAAATCCCATCACTGCTGGGTGGGTGACTCACAAACTGGAGAACACTTATACCACAGAAGTCCACCCACTGGAGTGAAGGTTCTGAGCCCCTCGTCGGGCTTCCCAACCTGGGGGTCCAGCAATGGGAGGAGGAATTCCTAGAGACTCAGACTTTGAAGGCTAGTGGGATTTGATTGCAGGACTTTGGCAGGACTGGGGGAAAGAGCGATTCCACTCTTGGAGGGCACACACAAAGTAGTGTGTGCATTGGGACCCAGGGGAAGGAGCAGTGACCCCCCTAGGAGACTGAACCAGATCTACCTGCTAGTGTTGGTGGGTCTCCTGCAGAGGCAGGGGACAGCTGTGGCTCACCAAGGGACAAGGGCACTGGCAGCAGAAGTTCTGGGAAGTATTCCTTGGCATGAGCCCTCCCAGAGTCTGCCATTAGCTCCACCAAAGAGCCTGGGTAGGCTCCAGTGTTGGGTCACTTCAGGCCAAACAACTAACAGGGAGGGAACCCAGACCCACCCATCAGCAGACAAGCAGATTAAAGTTTTACAGAGCTCTGCCTACCAATGCCACAGCCAGCTCTACCCACCACCAGTCCCTCCTATCAGGAAACTTCCACAAGCCTCTTAGCCTCATCCACCAGAGGGCAGACAGCAGCAACAAGAAGAACTACAATCCTGCAGCTTGTGGAACAAAAACAATATTCACAGAAAGACAGAAAAGATGAAAAGGCAGAGGGCTATGTAACAGATGAAGGAACAAGGTAAAACCCCAGAAAACAACTAAATGAAATGGAGATAGGCAACCTTCCAGAAAAAGAATTCAGAATAATGATAGTGAAGATGATCCTGGACGTCAGAAAAAGAATGGAGGCAAAGATCGAGAAGATGCAAGAAATGTTTAACAAAGATCTAGAAGAATTCAAGAACAAACAAACAGAGATGAACAATACAATAACTGAAAAAAAAACCACACACTAGAAGGAATCAATAGAATAACTGAGGCAAAAGAACGGATAAGTGACCTGGAAGACAGAATGGTGGAATTCACTGCTGCGGAACAGAATAAAGAAAAAAGAATGAAAAGAAATGAAGACAGCTTAAGAGACCTCTGGGACAACATTAAACACAACAACGTTCACATTATACGGGTCCCAGAAGGAGAAGAGAGAGAGAAAGGACCCGAGAAGATATTGAAGAGATTATAGTCAAAAACTTCCCTAACATCGGAAAGGAAATAGCCACCCAAGTCCAGGAAGCACAGAGAGTCCCATACAGGGGAAACCCAAGGAGAAACACACCGAGACACATAGTAATCAACTTGGCAAAAATTAAAGAAAAATTATTGACAGCAGCAAGGGAAAAATGACAAATAACATACAAGGGAACTCCCAGAAGGTTAACAGCTGATTTCTCAGCAGAAACTCTACAAGCCAGAAGGGAGTGGCATGATATACTTAAGTGATGAAAGGGAAGAACCTACAACCAAGATTACTCTACCCAGCAAGGATCTCATTGAGATTCGATGGAGAAATCAAAAGCTTGACAGACAAGCAAAAGCTAAGAGAATTCAGCACCACCAAACCAGCTCTACAACAAATGTTAAAGGAACTTCTCTAAGTTGGAAACACAAGAGAAGAAAAGGACCTACAAAAACAAACCCAAAACAATTAAGAAAATGGTCATAGAAACATACATATCGATAATTACCTTAAACGTGAATGGATCAAATGCTCCAACCAAAAGACACAGGGTTGCTGAAAGGATACAAAAACAAGACCCATCTATATGCTGTCTCCAGGCGACCCACTTCAGACCTAGGGACACATACAGACTGAAAGTGAGGGGATGGAAAAAGATATTCCATGCAAATGGAAATCAAAGGAAAGCTGGAGTAGCAATACTCATATCAGGTAAAATACACTTTAAAATAAAGAATGTTACAAGAGACAAGGAAGGACACTACGTAATGATCAAGGGATCAATCCAAGAGGAAGATATAACAATTATAAATATATATGCACCCAACATAGGAACACCTCAATACAAAAGGCAATCGCTAACAGCTCTAAAAGAGGAAATCAACAGTAACACAATAATAGTGGGGGACTTGAACACCTCACTTACACCAATGGACAGATCATCCAAAGAGAAAATTAATAAGGAAACACAAGCTTTAAATGACACAATAGACCAGATAGATTTAATTGATATTTGTAGGACATTCCATACTAAAACAGCAGATTACACTTTCTTCTCAAGTGCGCACGGAACATTTTCCAGGATAGATCACGTTTTGGGTCACAGATCAAGCCTCAGGAAATTTAAGAAAATTAAAATCATATCAAGCATCTTTTCTGACCACAACGCTATGAGATTAGAAATGAATTACAGGGAAAAAACCGTAAAAAACAGAAACACATAGAGGCTAAACAGTACGTTACTAAATAACGAAGAGATCACTGAAGAAATCAAAGAGGAAATCAAAAAATACCTAGAGACAAATGACAATGAAAACACGATGATCCAAAACCTATGGGATGCAGCAAAAGCATCCCATAGTTCTAAGAGGGAAGTTCATAGCTATACAGGCCTACCTCAAGAAACAAGAAAATTCTCAAATAAACAATCTAAACAAACGTTACACCTAAAGGAACTAGAGAAAGAAGAACAAACAAACCCCAAAGTGATCAGAAGGAAAGAAATCATAAAGATCAGAGCAGAAATAAATGAAATAGAAACAAAGAAAACAATAGCAAAGATCAATAAAACTAAAAGCTGGTTCTTTGAGAAGTTAAACAAAATTGATAAACCATTAGCCAGACTCATCAAGAAAAAGAGGGAGAGGACTCAAATCAATAAAATTAGAAAGGAAAAAGAAGTTACAACAGACACCGCAGAAATACAAAGCATCCTAAGAGACAACTACAAGCAACTCTATGCCAATAAAATGGACAACCTGGAAGACATGAACAAATTCTTAGAAAGTTATAACCTTTCAAGTCTGAACCAGGAAGAAATAGAAAATATGAACAGACCAATCACAAGTAATGAAATTGAAACTGTGATTAAAAATCTTCCAACAAACAGAAGTCCAGGACCAGAAGGCTTCACAGGTGAATGCTATCAAACATTTAGAGACGAGCTAACACCCATCTTTCTCAAACTCTTCCAAAAAATTGCAGAGGAAGGAACACTCCCAAACTCATTCTCTGAGGCCACCATCACCCTGATACCAAAACCAGACAAAGATACTACAAAAACAGAAAATTACAGACCAATATCACTGATGAATATAGATGCAAAAATCCTCAACAAAATACTAGCAAACAGAATCCAACAACACATTAAAAGGATCATACACCATGATCAAGTGGGATTTATCCCAAAGAGGCAAGGATTCTTCAATATATGCAAATCAATCAATGTGATACACCATATTAACAAATTGAAAAAGAAAAACCATATGATCATCTCAATGGATGCAGAAAAAGCTTTTGACAAAATTCAGCTCTGATTTATGATAAAAACTCTCCAGAAAGTGGGCATAGAGGGAACCTACTTCACCATAGTAAAGGCCATATATGACAAAGCCACAGCAAACATCATTCTCAATGGTGGAAAACTGAAAGCATTTCCTCTAAGATCAGGAACAAGACAAGGATGTCCACTCTCACTACTATTCTTCAACATAGTTTTGGAAGTCCTAGCCACAGCAATCAGTGAAGAAAAAGCAATAAAAGGAATCCAAATTGTAAAAGAAGAAGTAAAACTGTCACTGTTTGCAGATGACAGGATACTCTACAGAGAGAATCCTAAAGATGCCACCAGATATCTACGAGAGCTAATCAATGAACTTGGTAAAGTTGCAGGACACAAAATGAATGCACAGAAATCTCTTGCATTCCTATACACTAATGATGAAAAATCTGAAAGAGAAATTAAGGAAACACTCTCATGTACCACTGCAACCAAAAAATACAATACCTAGGAATAAACCTACCTAGGGAGACAAAGACCTGTATGCAGAAAACTGTAAGACACTGATGAAAGCAATTAAAGATGATAGCAACAGATGGAGAGATATACCATGTTCTTGGATTGCAAGCATCAATATTGTGAAAATGACTCTACTACCCAAAGCAATCTACAGATTCAATGCAATCCCTATCAAATTACCAATGGCATTTTTTAGAGAACTAGAACAAAAAAGCTTAAAATTTGTGTGGAGACACAAAAGACCCCGAATAGCCAAAGCAGTCTTGAGGGAAAAAAACGGAGCTGGAGGAATCAGACTCCCTAACTTCAGCCTATACTACAAAGCCACAGTAATCAAGACAATATGGTACTGGCACAAAAACAGAAATATAGGTCAATGGAACAGGATAGAAAGCCCAGAGATAAACCCACACACCTATGGTCAACTAATCTATGACAAAGGAGTCAAGGATATACAGTGGAGAAAAGAGAGTCTCTTCAATAAGTGGTGATGGGAAAACTGGACAGCTGCATGTAAAAGAATGAAATTAGAACACTCCCTAACGCCATACACAAAAATAAACTCAAAACGGATTAGGGACCTAAATGTAAGACCAGACACTCTAAAATTCTTAGAGGAAAACATAGGAAGAACACTCTTTGACATAAATCACAGCAAGGTATTTTTTGATCCACTTCCTAGAGTAATGGAAATAAATACAAAAATAAACAAATGGGACCTAATGAAACTTCAAAGCTTTTGCACAGCAAAGGAAACCATAAACAGGATGAAAAGACAACCCTCAGACTGGGGGAAAATATTTGCAAAGGAAGCAACTGACAAATGATTAATATCCAAAATATATAAAGAGCTCATGCAGCTCAATATTAAAAAAACAAACAACCCAATTCAAAAATGTGCAGAATACCTAAATAGACGTTTCTCCAAAGAAGATATACCGCTGGCCAAGAAGCACATGAAAAGCTGCTCAACATCATTAATTATTAGAGAAATGCAAATCAAAACTGCAATGAGGTATCACCTCACACCAGTTAGAATGGGCATCATCAGACAATCTACAAACAACAAACGCTGGAGAAGGTGTGGAGAAAAGGGGGACCCTCTTGCACTGTTGGTGGGAATGTAAATTGATACAGCCACTATGGAGAACAGTATGGAGGTTCCTTAAAAAACTAAAAATAGAATTACCATAGGACCCAGCAATCCCACTACTGGGCATATACCCAGAGAAAACCATAATTCAAAAAGCCACATGCACCCCAATGTTCATTGCAGTACTATTTACAATAGCCAGATCATGGAAGCAACCTAAATGCCCATCGACGGACGAATGGTTAAAGAGGAAGTGGTACATATATACAATGGAATATTACTCAACCATAAAAAGGAACAAAATTGGGTCATTTGTAGAGACGTGGATGCATCTAGAGACTGCCATACAGAGTGAAGTAAGTCAGAAAGAGAAGAACAAATATCCTATATTAACGCATATATGTGGAACCTAGAAAAATGGTAAAGATGAACCAGTTTGCAGAGAAGAAATGGAGACACACATGTAGAGAACAAACGTATGGACACCAAGGGGGGAAAGCGGCAGGGGGTGGGGGTGGTGGTATGATGAATTGAGAGATTGGGATTTACATGTATACACTGATGTGTATAAAATGGGTGACTAATAAGAAAAATATAAATAAATAAATAAACATTTTAAAAAAGGAGAGAGGAAAACAAAAACCGTAGTCAGTGCTTGGGGGCCTTTGTTCTCTTGTTCTCTGTTTGCTGTCTTTCCCTCTGTAACCGATTCTAGGTACACAGTTTCAATCCTAGAAATGGTGCTCTAGAAAGGACACAGATTGTGTATGGTGAACCTAGGAGATTCTAGCAGGAAACTGTAAGCTCCATGAAGGCAAAGGTTGGGCCCAGTAACCTTCTAGAACTCTGTTAGGACTGTGTCTGTTTGTTTGTTCTTTATTCATCCATCCATCCATCCGTCCATTAATCCAAAGAAATATTTTGGGGGGCCTATCCCGTGCCATGCCCTCTTCCAGGCTCTGAGAATTCAGCAGAGAACAAGACAGACATGATCCTTCCCCCTGTTATGCTCTAGTGAGGGAGACAGAATAAACAAGTCAACAAATACATGCTCTAATATTTAAAGGAACTAATGACTCTCCTTCAAACCTGGTTTTGAAAAAACAAGGAAAGTAACAGGTCCTGTAGGAATTATTAGTGCAAACAGCTACCTTGACATGTAGCTGACACATTAATGAGCATCTTTTTCTTGAACTGAACCCAATTTTGCTGAAATATTCCTTTCAGTTATTCTCCCATTTCAGAGCTTTCCTGAGAAAATGACATGTCTTTTTCAGGTACATGGATGAGGCTGAATTATTCCCACATACCTTTTTTATTTTTGGCCATACCACGCGGCTTGCAGGATCTTAGTTCCCTGACCAGGGATCAAACCCAGGCCTCCAGCAGTGGAAGCACAGAGTCCTAACCACTGGACTGCCAGGCAATTCCCCACATACCTTTTTTTAAATAATTGAAATATATTTGACATAGAATATTATATAATTTCCACATATCTTTGAATATCAGCCGGTCCCAATTTGAGTTTTATTTAAAGTGGCTGCCGATATCTGGGGGAAAAAAATGGTTTTTTTACAAAGAAATTGTCTAGAAATAATTACACTGATGCATCATGCTCTTGCCTCCCCTACCCCTGGAGCTTCACTTATAACTGAAGAAGAATATTTTATAGCAAGGCATATGTGAACCAGAGGCTCAATTCATTTGAACTCAAATCGAGTTTCATCCACTGACATTTTAGTTTCTTAACTATTCTACTGCCTGCAGAGCATTCCACCAGAAGTGTAAGCCACATGGCAGGTTGATTTATGGTTCTGATTACTTTATGTGTTTTCCCTGGTCCCCGAAGGTGTGTGCATAATGATTTGCTCTCAGAGATCTTCGATCTGCTACAGTATCACTAGAAAATTCTTACCTCCATGTGCTCTTATACGCCTGTGGTAATTAGAAGCCAAATTATCATCCTGAAACAATCACTCCTCCTAGCACTCTTAACTTTCTTATGATTCAGTGCCCATTTTATTACACAGCTTAACAGACATTAAACATCTTGGAATTGATGCCATTACAAACAATATGGATATTTATTTTGATAGTAAAATTATCAAAGAGGTTTGAAGACTCTTTGGAGTTTTCCAGCAATCTGAAATCCTAAAACTCTGACACTCAGATTGAAATATTTTAAATCTGTCAAAACCACTGGAATCTTAGAGGGGAACGTATGTTTTCCCTCCCGGAAGTTTGTCTCTGTGTGTTCTATCTCTGGTATCTTGCAAATAAAAGCATTAAGCTTAGAAGAGCTTACAAACACTTTCAGTGTTCCAAGGACCTTTTATGGAAAAGTGGTATTTCCCCCCAACAGAGAAAAGTAAAATGTGAAAGAATTTTTTTACTCAAAGTTTCCAAAGCACAAACATGCAAAAGTATAGCCTTGGGGAGAGTGGGGGTCAGAGTGGCCTGTGTCCCCTCAACTTCTAGCATAGATCCCCCCAAAAATGTCTCAGGTGCCCCAGGGAAAAAGTAAGTGTAACTGCCCCAAGTGTCCTAGACTCTGAACCATGATGGTGCATGAAACGAGTAGGAAAACGTGTGAGACCTTGACGTATCTGTTAACTCTACCAGAGTAATAATGACAAGATTTCCAAGGACACAAACCAAGACCAAAGGCTGTGACCGCCATCTGGTGGCCATATCAGCACGCCCGAACTCCATTACCTGGGCATGCCCACCACCTCCCCCCAATCTTTTTTTTTTTTTTTTTTTTTTGTGTGCTGCCTGCAACCTGGTCTGATGATAAACAGGGAAATTCCTGTATTTCTTCTTTTGGAGGGATCATTTTTATTTAAGATACTGAGTCTCTATTTACTCTTATAGCAGTTATTTTTAATTTAATGCACGTTTTTAAGTTTAAAAAGGGAGCTGCTTCTACGAAAAATGCTAAGAAATTATAGTGGGGCTAGCCAAGAGACATGGGAAAAATGGTGAAAGTGGTATATGAATGACTGAAGTTTAGGAACTCTCTTCGGGTGGGGTTGCCAGATAAAGTAAGGACACCCAGTTAAATTTGAATTTTAGAATTTCGTTTTAGTGTGTGTCCCAAATATTGCATGGGACACATTTGCACTGAAATATTATTCATTATCTGAAATCCTAATTTAAGTGAACATCCTTTTTTCCTCCCCTAAATCTGGCAAACTTACCTTAGGAGAACAAAGAAATTGCACCCAGAACTTCCCTGGTGGCACAGTGGTTAGGAATCCGCCTGCCAGTGCAGGGGACACGGGCCCGAGCCCTGGTCCAGGAAGATCCCACATGCCGTGGAACATCTAAGCCCGTGTGCCACAACTACTGAGCCCTCGTGCCACAACTACTGAAGCCCGTGCGCCTAGAGCCCATGCTCTGCAACAAGAGAAGGCGCTGCAATAAGCCTATGCACCGCAACAAAGACCCAACGCAGCCAAAAATAAATAAATAAATAAATAAAATTTATTTTTAAAAAAAGAAAAGAAATTACATCCTTCTCCTTGTCACTTCCGTTTTGATCTATCAAGACAAGCTAGTGGGGCTTCCCTGGTGGTGCAGTGGTTCACAGTCCGCCTGCCGATGCAGGGGACGCAGGTTCGTGCCCCGGTCCGGGAAGATCCCACATGCTGCGGAGCGGCTGGGCCCGTGGGCCATGACCACTGAGCCTGCACGTCCGGAGCCTGTGCTCCGCAACGGGAGAGGCCACAACAGTGAGAAGCCCGCGTACAGCAAAAAAAAAAAAAAAAAAACAAAACAACAAGGTAGTTCTTGTCCTGTCTACGGATTGCGTGGCATTTATGCCCCAATAAACGTGTCCCTGTGGAGTACTGAGGCCTGACATCTGAAAAATCACAGGGCAAAGGCCCACAGTGCACCTTGAGGTGGGGAAGTCCGGGCCACTCAGAACAAGCAGTCTGGCCACATCAAACCGAGAGGGAGGGTGTTCCCGTCCCAGCTCTCTTTCCCAACCTCTCAGGTACCTGCTCTGTGGAGGCCGAGGCCTGGCAGCTACTTTCGGGCCCTTACCAACGTTGCATTTGATGGAGAGCCTTCCGCACCCCACGTGTAGACCTAGACCCCTGGAGGGGAGACCGCCCTTGAGGGGGCTCTGAGCCATGGACTTAGAGGGTGCTCACAGCAGCCATAGATAGAGCCGGCCTGTGGTCCTCCCACCCACGATTCCTGTATTTCCTGTTTTTTTTTGGTTTTTATTTTGTGGTACACATGCCTCTCACTGTTGTGGCCTCTCCCATTGCGGAGCACAGGCTCCGGACGCGCAGGCTCGGCGGCCACGGCCCACAGACCCAGCCGCACCGCGGCATGTTGGATCTTCCCGGAACGGGGCACGAACCCGCGTCCCCTGCATCGGCAGGCGGACTCTCACCCACTGCGTCACCAGGGACGCCCCTGTATTTGCGCTTAATAACAACCACACTGGCGTTTAAGTGAGCCTGGCAAGGCTTACAAATGCACACATAAAGATTACCAACTACCTTCCCCAGAGACGGACGAGGGAAGCTGAAGCTAAAACACCCTGTGAGGGCTTCCCTGGTGGCGCAGTGGTTGAGAGTCCACCTGCCAATGCAGGGGACACAGGTTCGTGTCCCGGTCCGGGAAGATCCCACATGCCGCGGAGCGGCTCTGCCCGTGAGCCATGGCCGCTGAGCCTGCGCGACCGGAGCCTGTGCTCCGCAATGGGAGAGGCCACAACAGTGAGAGGCCCGCGTACTGCAAAAAAACCCAAAATAAACCCAAAACAAAAGAAAAAAAACACCGCGTGGGTAGTCAGAGGAGAGGACCGTCACAGCTCATCCCCCTGTGCCGTGTGCCAGGCATGATCTGATCACTTGTACACATGCTAACTTACTAAAATACTTCTAACAATCCTATCAGGTTGGGACTACCATCACCCCGCGTACAGACAGAACAAAAGGAAACAGAATATGGTGTCCTCCTTGTGTTCACAAAGCCCGTTAACTGGCAGAGACAGGACTTGAAGGCTACAGTCCGGCTCCCGAGTCCATGTCATGCCTTACAGCCTCCAACTTCTCACACTCATTCCTAGAGCCACCTGGGAAGGAGGAACCAGGCAACTAAAGACTGGGTTTGAATCAGACTCCACGTCTGACCAGCCGCGTGATCCCGAGCAGGGGGCCTAACCTCTCTGAGTCTCAACCTGGCTCCCTTGCAAAATGGGCACATTAATGGGAACGTCAGCCTTCAGCAACGCTATGACGAGTATCAGTGTAGCATGTGTGAACGGGCTCTGTAAACTCTGGAGTGTTCTGTGAGGTAAAAACTACCCTCTATTCTCATTAGAGGGAATTCATTTCATAACCTGCTCCCGGCTCTTGAACTTGGCTGTGCATCCAGTCAGTGCTGGATGATCTGGAACCAACAGCTGGTCTATTTATGGCTGAAAACCCACAGGTCATAGGAAGACAGCAGCACCGGAGCCCCTGGGTGGCCACAAAGATAAGGTTTGTGTCTCGAGGACCGATGACATGGTGGTCACTAAAGGAACAGGCCCCTCCTGCCCCTTCCACTAGTGACAACTGAAAACCTTGGTTTCCCCAACACCCCGATCCAAGATCAACCCGACTCTTTGCCCAACGTTGGAGAAGTACTGGCGTGTCCTGCAGGCCTGGCTGGCCCCCTCTGACTGTGTGTTGCCTCTTTCCACAGATCAGTGCCCTACAGCAAGGCTACAACCAGGTGCTGTGCCAGAACCTGTCTGAGAGAAACTTAGAAATCACCTCCCTGAAGCACGAGGCCGAGAACTTAAGGAGGGAGGCCGCCATCACGTCAGGTGAGGCCCTTCTGCATTCAGGCCCCAGAGCTTCTGCCCTCCCCCTGCAGACATCACCAGTCAACCAGCACACCTGTGCCCGTGACCTGGGTGCAGCCTCAGGGATCACCCGTGTTGGTGCATTAGAGTTCTCCCTCAGTGGAGGTTTCTTGCCACCCATCCGAGGGCAGGGCCTGGTAAATATTTGAGAGAATGGTATCTCTTGGCTACAAGGTCTCCTGAGCACTGGCCCCACCAGGGAGAACACAGGTCGCCTTGTGGCTTGGGTGGTTCCACAAAGCAGCCTGAGTGCAAACTAGAGCGTGGACAAAATGGGGTCACTCCTTTAAGGCACCCACGGTCTCACCCATTTCAGCCGAGTGCACTTGGGCCCAAGGGAAACCATTTTCTAATTTGATCAGAGGTGGTTCCCTGATAAAGGGCTTGGGTTGGGAGAGGGGCAGCCAACGCACAGCTGTGGCTGAGCTTTGATTCCCTGGATTCCTTCATTGCTTCCACATGTTTCTTGAGCTTCTACTAGGTGTCAGGCCCCGTTCCAGGCTCTGGGGAGGGAGAGCCAAGCAAGACAGTCAGATTCCTGTACTCACAGATTCGGGAGGGGGTGACAGACAATAAAAGTAAATGGATGAATAAACAAGCCCACTTCAGAGAGCAGTGGCACTGTGGAGAAAATAAACTGTGTGTCGTGGTGGCCAGCGCTTCAAGGGGGGAGGCCAAGGGGGACCAGCTTAGTGGGTGTGCAACCATGGAACTCAGGTGGGACTTGAACCCGTGGGCTGGGACTCAAACCCAGTCAGAACCCACTATCTTTTAATCGAGATCACTCATCTGGCCTCGGGACTTAATAAAGCTCAGGTTCTTTATGTCTCATCGCAGAAAGAATCCAGTGAGAGACAAAGTAAGAAGTGGATTTCTTTAGAGAGAAACACACTCCACAGACAGAGTGTGGGCCATCTCAGAAGGCTAGAGACCCCCAAATATGGGGCGGTTAGTTTTTATGGGCTGGGTAATTTTATAGGCTAATGAGTGGGAGGATTGGGACAACTCTAATATTTTGGGGAAGGGGCAGGGATTTCCAGGAATTGGGCCAACACCCACTTTTTTTTTTTTTTTTCCTGTACGCGGGCCTCTCGCTGTTGTGGCCTCTCCCGTTGCGGAGCACAGGCTCTGGACGCGCAGGCTCAGTGGCCATGGCTCACGGGCCCAGCTGCTCCGTGGCATGTGGGATCTTCCCGGACCGGGGCACGAACCCGTGTCCCCTGCATCGGCAGGCGGACTCTCAACCACCACGCCACCAGGGAAGCCCCACCACCCACTTTTTGACCTTTATGGTCAGCCTCGGAACAGTCCTTGTGCTGGTGCGTGTGTCATTTTGCTAATGTATTACAATAAGCCTGTAATGAGGCTCCAGTTCCCCAGGAAGTCGAATCTTACGCCCCCTTGGACCTAGCCGATTCTAACCAGTTTATGTTGTATCCTCCACGGCTATGTCCTTCTTTTAGAGAGGACCTGTTTCAGGTGGGCAAGGACAATCCAAGGGCAAGCGAGTCTGCGTGGAGTGAACAGGGGATTGTGGGGCTGGGCAGGGTCGGGGGTCTGGGTTTTTATTGCAAGGGTGTTGGGAATCCAGTGGAGGTTTTTAAGCAGAAACTGACATGTCTAGAGACCTGAAGAGGATGGGACCGCTCACAGACGAGGGGAGGGAGAGAAGCAGGTGACAGGGCGGAGGCAGTGAGCCTCGGAGGGGCACATCACTCTGAAAGCAGCCGGCGCGTAACAGGAAACATGCCCACAGCTGTAGAAGCCAGGCATAGCATTGAGTCGCACGTGAATCCCCATCTCTGTATGAATCTGTGCTTTTCTTCTGCCTCACTCTGCAACTTAATGACACCCACACCCACCCCCTGCTGCCCCCAGGTCTCTACTTATGCTCCTCCCTCACTTGGGATGTCCTCAGATATTTTCTGAGCACCTCCCACAGGCTAGGTGCTGTTCTGGGCACCAGGAATGGAAG
This sequence comes from Mesoplodon bidens, assembly GCF_964165515.1. Classification (NCBI taxonomy): domain Eukaryota; kingdom Metazoa; phylum Chordata; class Mammalia; order Artiodactyla; family Ziphiidae; genus Mesoplodon; species Mesoplodon bidens. Next base: position 133,809 of record NW_027671342.1, read on the forward strand.
GATGAACTCGCTGGTCCTCACCTTCCTCCCATATGTCAGCCAGTGAAACCTCATCCAAGCATCGAGCCTGTCTCAGATCCCACCTTCTCCGATCAGGGAGTCGGACAGACCTGGGTTGTGATAACGCTTGAGATGGGCTGGACCCACTCAAAGTGTGGCAAGCCCCAGAGGAATTTCCAAGTAACTGAACTGTGTCCTGGAGGCAAAGCTCATTTTTAAACTGAAATTCTGGAGCATTTTGTGCTTTATTTCATAGACATTCTTGATTGATACCTACCACTAAAACTGGGCCTGATGTTCTTTCAAGAAAAGAACCGTAGGAGATAACCCAATACCACTGCAGTTATGCACCCTTCTTCCCACTTTTATTCAAAATGATACTACAATGCAAGAGGGAAGAGATATGGGGAGATATGTATATGCATAACTGATGCACTTGGTTATAAAGCAGAAACTAACACATCATTGTAAAGCAATTATACTTCAATAAAGATGTTAAAAAAATGATACTACAGTAATGGAGTAGTTATCTATTGCTGCATAACAAGTTACCCCAAAATGTAATGGATAAAACCCCAACCAATATTTATTATCTCACCCAGTATCTGTAGTTCAGGAATTTGAGCGGGGGGTGACTTAGTTCTCACGAGTTGCAGTCAAGATGTCGGCTGGGGCATCAGTCATGTCATCTAAAGCCTCGGGGGGAGCCGGAGGATCCCCCTTCCGAATGGCTGCTCATGTGGCTATTGGCTGGAGGCCTTAGTCCCTCAGCCCACATGCTTCTCTCTAGGGCTGCTTGAGTGTCCTCACGACACAGCAGTTGGATTCCCCTGGAGTGAGTGATTCGAGAGAGAGCAAAGAGGAGCCCACAGTGTCTTTTATGACACAGCCTGGGAGGAAACAGTCCGTCATTTCCACAGTATCATATTGGTTACCCATGGCAGCCCTATTCAGGGTGGGAGGGGCTACACAGGGCATGAATTCTAGGTGGTAGGGATCACTGGGGCCATTTTGGAAGCTGGCTGCCGAGAAAAATAATAGGCGCCCTGTAACAAACATAATTTAGCCACTTTGTGTTCTTGGGACATACCGCATCATTCGACCCTTACAATAACTCTGTGTGGGACAGACAGTGGGAGGTGAAATAACTTGTCCAAGACCACCAAGCTAATAAGTGGTAGAGATGGGTCCAAACTCAGAGGACTGTGAAACCAACCACCCCATCAATAGTGTCCAGCAGTGCCCTCTGCCACACGGCCGTCTCCTGGCCTCTGGAGAAGAATTCCTGGACCTTTCCTGTGCTGGGCCTTTGTTCCCCAGGCCCATGGTGTGGCCTCTCCTCCCAGCTTTGCCTGGCCTGTGCCCACAAGGGGCCCCCAAAGGCTTCTCCTCTCGCTGGTGCTGACTGCCCCTCATTCTCACTGAAGCCTCAAACCCTGTTCCGTGGACTTCGCTCTCATTCCCATTCCTGCTCTGAGACCCTTGGAAAAAGCCTCCCCAATTGTAGGCAGGCAGCGGTGGTGGCCAGGACTAGGAAGGTCTTTTCCAAACATTGGCTGACAGCCATGGTGTTGCCAATAATCCTTCCTGCCTCTTTGACCTCCATGAGTCTTTTGTTTTGGTTTGGTTTGGTTCTTTTACAGAGATGGTGTCATCTTTGCAAAGAGACGTGTTAGTAAAGGATGGTCAAGTTCAACAACTACAACAGGAGGTGAATCAACTGAAAAGTGAGAACAAAGAAAAGGATCACCAGCTCGAAGCCCTCAGCTCCAGAGTGAGTGTCGGGTCATCAGCAAATTGTAGCTGCGAAAAGCAGACACAGTGGAGTCACATGACACACGGTGGTGAGATGAGGCCAGTGCCCAAGGACACAGGGAGGGTAGCTGCTGGGCAGGTGGCCAACTTCTCTGAAGCCTTTCAAAGGACAGCATGTATGTGTCTCAGAATAAGCATAATAGATTTTCAAATCAAGCAGACATTTTCTAACCCCTATTATAAATGAGTTTGTTTAATCCCAGCAACAAACACACCTATGAGCATATACTGCCAGTACAAGGTTTAACATTAAACAGACTACGATCTCTCTGTGAGCAAGGATGACCAAACGGCTGCATCATGGTCCCAGCACCACTGGTTCTCATAATTGTCTTCAAAGCAGAATGTCTGAAGATCCAGATGCAAACACGCAGACTCTCATTTCTTCCTTAGACTTTAGTGTGTAGAATGTCTCTAGGGAAGATGAACGTGGTAGTCAAGCAAAGAGCTTTTTCCATGTAACTGACTATTTGCAAATCTTGCCTTCAATGCTAACTTTAGAATCCTGACTCTAGAGGATAAGATTTCTCAGTATTTGTATGATGTGTCTGTTTCTGTGAGTCAAGGTAAAACCTCGAAGCTTTCATCTCAGGTGGCAACTCAGAGATTCCCAGAGGCTACCCGATAGCTAGGTCTGCATGGGGGTGGGGTGAGAACAGATCTTGAGGTTCCAAGGAAAAGGCAAAATAAGTAATACCTAGTACATAGTACCATACCCAGTTTGGAGCTGGTGAAAGGCACTGCACGAGCTTTGGGATCAGACAGACCAGGGTCCAATCCCAGAGCTTTCTTTCATTGTAAATTATTTGGCCTCCATTTCCCCATTTGTGAAATGGGGATGACAAAATCGTTTTCTGAGAAGTGGGAGGCTGGTTTTAGTTGTGCTCTTCTGCCTCTGCCCTGGGTCGGCTGCCTGGCCAAGCCCTCTGCATTCGTTTCTCCCAAGCAGAGTGTCTTCCCAGGCATGTGCTATAGCTGTTTAATGTGGTGTGTGTGTGTGTGTGTGTGTGTGTGTTGGGGACGGGAAGGGGATGCAGAGGTGGTGCTAAGTAGAAGGAATCTGCAAAGACAGCAACTGCTTGGCTCTTCTACCTCCTGAAGTGCATTTGGATGATTTATGTCCCCGTTTCCCCTTCCTTGTTGACCTCGGAATGAGGTCCCTTCTCCTCTAGACTGTGCTGGCCGGTAGCACAAGGGCTCGTCACCACCAAGGGTACTGCTCTTGTGAACATTTGAGATGCCTTTTTTTTTTAATGACATACATCATGTGTGTTAATTTTAGAAAAATAAGTAGATGACATTGAGAAGAAAAAATAAAAAGAGAGGAGAGGAAATGCTACCTTGAGAAATCAGTGTTAATATTTTCATGTATGTTCTTCCAGTCTTATTTCTATATATTGCCTAGAAATCAATCAATCAATCATTTTATAGTGAATTTATTCTATGCACCTTTTTAAAATTTTTAAATACTTACTATTTTCCCGTGCTAATAAATCAGCGCTCTTATCATTCGTCTTAAATGCTACATACTTTCTCCTGGATGTACCCAGTGTTATAAAGTGGTCTGCTGTTCTAAACAACACTTGGGATGTTTCCTCATTTTTTTTTTTATTCCACGGTTACTGAAAATTCTGTGAAGAGCATCCTTGAAACTACAGATTTACTTATTTCTCCAGTCATTGTCCTTAAGGTACATTCCTAAAGTGGGAATTGCTGGGTCAAAAGAAGGCACATCCATCCTTATGCACTTAATGCCTGTTGCCAAGCCACCCTCGGGCAAGACAGCTCCGTTTACCCCTCCACACCAGTCGGGGCAGTTGTGTCTTTGAGACTCAACCTGCACAAAAGCCCTAAGATGGACCCCAGCTCTCTGGCTCGGCCCCCTGCACCCTCACCGGTCACAGTGTGAAAACATCCCAATTCCTGCACCCTAAGTACCCAGACTCTACAAAGCTGGATTTCCCCTGAAGTGAAGTTTGCTGGCTCTTGAAGAGGAATTTAGACGCTCTATTCCTCAGAACTCATGAGAGGGGTGAACTGGGAATGACTGCAGGATCCCATGCTCCCATCACACAAATGGTCTCGCCTCTCAGAATTCAGAGGTGTGATTGGGTTATACAGCAGGAAACACACCTGGGCGTGAACACAGGTACTTGGGACCCCCAGCCAAGCCCCCGTGGCCTTGTCCTTTTTCTCCACAGTGCTCAGTGCTGAAAGAAGATTTACAGAAGGAAGATGCCCAGAAGGAGAAGTGGGAAGCCCAAGAGAAAGAGCTAAAACTCTGCAAAACCGTGCGTTGAACCTCCTGACCCCTAGGTGTCCACTGAAAGCCTAGATTGTGGCCTTGAGGGTTTTGGAGGGGTTTCTTGGCCCATTAGCTAGCACAAGCTCTGGGGCTTTCTGGGTGTTTGTCTGTTAATGTAGTCTCCTAATTCTTTGATTTGCTAGCCTCAAAGAGATGGGTGAAAAGACCATGGAAAACACACTCTCCCCAGATTTTCTGGGCAGTTGGCTCAAGGCCCCTCATCAGGTTTCCCCTGGGGACAGGGATGGGAGGTGGCCACCATATGCTCCTAGAAATTCACCGTGGTCCCTACCCCTGGACTTGTGATGCCCAGACTTTCATGATCCACTGTCACAAGTTTTATCACAGCCCTGAGCACTGTTATTAACACAACTCTTCTTGAAGTATTTTTGCTTAAATACATTCAATTTTACAACAATTCATAAAACCAAAATAAAAAGCAAATGTATCACTGGCCTTGTATGGAAGGTGAACATAAAAATTTATAAAATGAAAAGATGACCACTAAATGTAAATGTTCACCCCCTGTACTGGCCCGAACCCTCGTGCACATCACCAGGCATACGTTTTCCATCCGTTGGGAAGGACGGTGCCTGGGACGGGGGGAGGAGACGTGTGTTCTTCTCTCTGTCAGGAGCACACTTCTCTGCCTCAAATGAGATAAAAGAAAAATGTCATTGTTCTTTTCTTCCAAACTGTGCCCATTGTGTCTTCCAAACAGCCCTTATTTAGATTGAACTCAAAAATGTGCCCCAAGGAAAGAGACTCTAAAGAGTGGATAGGTATCTTATACTGTTTAATCCAGGATCCATGCTGATCTTCAAAAGAAACTCAAATTTTCCCTCACCCAGCCCTTTCATTGCATCCGTTGAAAGAAAGTCTACTTTGCCTCAAAGATGTGGAATTGTCCCCCAAGGGAAGGAATGAAGCGAATCCCAGACTAGGTTTCTGCCTTAATGAACCGGATGAAATGAGTTCTGAAGTTGACTTCCCTGTTTGTTGGAACTCTTTCAGCAAATCCATGACATGGAAAAAGAAATGAGGAAGCTCAGGGTGGAGCTGAAAAGGAGCAGTACCGAGCAGAGCCTGATCTCTATGACGCTGCAGGAAAAGAGCAAGGTATGGCAGGGACAGGTCGGCCTGGGAACCACTCTGGGACAAGCACTCCACCTGCATCATCTCTGTTCATCCTCACAATGACCCCATGCGGTCTATACTGGTATTCACCCCACTTTACAGTCGGGAAAACTGAGGCTCACAGAGGTGAAGGAAGTTATCCAAGTTCACTTGCATAAAGTAGTTGTGGCAGAACTTGAATCCAGGTCTGCCTGACTCCAAAGCTCCTGTGTGTAACCACAACCCTAGACTGCCTTCAGATATTAATTGTGAAATTATCTAAGAAAGAATTGATCCATTAAATCAAGTTTGCCAATGATGTTGTTCCAACTTAAATTCTCATATTGATTTTTTTTGTCTTTTTGTTCCATCATTGAGAATGTATTTAAAATTCTCAACATGTTTGTAATTTGTGTGTTTCTTCTTTTAATATGAACGATGTTTGCTTTATATATTTTGAGGCTGTGTTACTAGGTGCATATGAATTTAGAATCCTAATACTTCCTGTAGAGCAAAACTTTAGATCATCATGAAATGTCCCTTTTCATCTCTAGTAGTGTTTCTCCCTTCACGTCTCCTTTGTCATTTAGCTTCATCACTGGCTTTCTGTTGGTTAGAGTTTTCATACCATATCTTTTTCATATGTTCTCTGTCAATTTTTGTCTTAAGGTTTAGACATATGCCTTCAAATAGCGTATCATTTTTACAAAATCCAGTTTGACAATCTTTGACTTTTAGTCCATTTATATTATGTAATTACTCATGTACTGGGGTTTAAATCTACCTTCTTGCTCAATACCAGTTGTACCATCTGTGCTATGTTCCTTTCTCTCCTTTCTTGCCTCCTTCTGAGTGGATGGTTTTCTCTTATTCCACTTTCGCCCTCTATTAGCTTGGAAATATTTCACTTTTTTACTATTCTTTTAGTAATAGTAAGACAATAGCATTCATCCTTGACTCACCAAAATCACACATTAATTAAGTTTTTCACTCTTCTACTATTCTCTTTGTAGTCATCCTGAAGACTACAATATGCATTCTTTTTTTTTTTTTTTTTTTTTTTTGCAGTACGCGGGCCTCTCACTGTTGTGGCCTTTCCTGTTGTGGAGCACAGGCTCTGGACGCACAGGCTCAGCGGCCATGGCTCACGGGCCAAGCTGCTCCGCGGAATGTGGGATCCTCCCGGACCGGAACACGAACCCATGTCCCCTGCATCGGCAGGTGGACTCTCAACCACTGCGCCACCAGGGAAGCCCTGCATTCTTAACTTACCAAGAGGCAATAGTAGTTGATAATTATGCCCTTCTCCTTGACAGTGCAATGAGTTTCAAACACCTTAACTTCACTTACCCCCTCCAGATTTATAAGCCATTGCTGTCATTTTCTAAACTCCTCTTCATACTTAAAACCCCACAAGACATTATTAGTGTTTTTCTATAGTCAGTATCATATCCACACATTACCCTTACTGTTGCTTGTCTTTTCTGCATCTCTGATCACCCACCTGGGTTCATTTTTCTTGTGTCTGAAGAATACCCTTTAATGTTTTCCCTCATTGTGGCTCTGCTGTTGACAAATTCTCACATTGCCTGTGTGTCTGCCTGGAGATGTATATTTAACCTTCACTCTTAAAACACATTTGACTGCGTATTGAATTCTACAATGGCAATTCTTTTCTTTCAGCACATTAGATATGTCACTATTGTCTTGTGGCTCCTATTATTTCTATTTAGAAGTCATCTGTAAGCCTAACTGTTGTACCTTTGCATAATCTGTCTTTTTCTCCGGTTGCTTTTAAGATTGTCTTTTCCCTTGATTTCCAGCAGTTTTATTATGGTTTATCTAGGTGTGGATTCAGTTTTATTTACCTCGTTCAGAGTTCGTAGCTGCTTCTTGAAACCCTGGCTTGGTGTTTTGACTTAGTTCAGGAGCTTGGGCTCTGTACCACACAGGCAGTGGGGAGCTACTATGGCTTCTGAACAAGTGACTGATGCAATGACATTTGTGGACAGTAATCAGGGTGACAATGATAGTTACAATTTCTCACTTACTAGGTGTTCCCTTGAACATTTCATCTCTTCATCTTCACAACAGCACTGTGATCTAGAAATCATCCTCTCCATTTTACAGATGAGAAAGTCAAGGCTACTAGTTACTAGTAAAGTAACTAGCCCAATGGCACAGTCGGTTTTGTCTGACTCCAGGTTCGTCTGACTTCAGTGACGCTGGCGTAGCAAACAGCCACATGCTACTGTTTACACTGAAATTAATGAAAATTAAATAAAATTATTTATTCAGTTCCTCCGTCACACCAGCCCCATTTCGAGTTCTTGTTCCCCAGATGTGGCTGGTGGCTGCCGTATTAGACAACACAGCCTCGCTCAGAGTACGTGTACCATTGCAGAAAGTTCTGTTGGACAGAGCTGCCTTACAGCTGGGTAACTCTCACAGTACCGTTAAGATTGCACTGGAAGAAACTAAACTTGAGGCAAGGAGGCCAGTTGTCACAGTCCAGCTTGCATGTGAGAGGGACTGGAGGACAGGCGTGAGACGACCGAGTGTGAGAGAGGGAGCAGGGCGGCCGCTGAAGGTGACTCTGAGGCTTGGGGCTGGGAACGGGGGCTGTTCATGCAGAACACAGACAGGGGCAGAGTCCAAGGCTGGACTTGGCTTTTGCAGCACATGAAAAAGGCTGCTGACATAGAAGTCCGAGCATGTTTAGACCTGGGAAAAAACTAAGGCCCAGAGAGCTTAGATGACTTTTCCAAGGTAACGGAGCTGGGTAGAGGCTCTTCCACTGGACCACACTACTCAGAAGAAAGCTCTTAAGGGCTTTTCTGGGTCTTTTATTAGATCCCTGTGATCCCCCTCTTCAGATCCCTAAAAAAACAGCCTGTGAATTTGTTTCAGCACAAAAACTTTCCATTTATTTACGAGAATTTGCCTCATTTCCTGTTAGTGCCAGGGCCCAGGGCTCAGCAGGTGCATCCAAGAATTGAGCAGCTGCGAGGCCTACACTGGCCAGCCAAGGGAAGCGTGGAGCACTCCCAAGCCTACCGTGCGTTGACTGTTACCCAAGCAAGGGGGGAAAAGTAGGCAAGCTTCTCCACTTTAAATGCCTTCGTTTGCAGGCTGCAATTCTTAATAGACATTGCTTTAGCAAGCCTCCATAGAGGTTACCACCAGTGAGTGTGCTCAAAGTGGTAATGACAAACAGTTATGATAATAAACCCAATCATAACATTTCCAAGTACCCATCACGAGTTATTAGAAAGAGACTGTACGGCGGACATTCCCGTCCACCTTTCATAGGTTACAACAGTACTTAACACACTCACAGAGCCCTTAAGCACTATGCCAAACATTGAATCCTCACAATAACTCTATGCAGTGATACTAGTATCATCATCCCCATTTGACAGATGAGGGCACTGAGTCACGGAGCAGTGAAATAACTTTCCGAGTGTCTTACGGCTTGTTAGGGACCGAGCTGGGATGGGAGTGTGCGGTAGAACATAGTTGAGCCCCAGGTGCAGAGCTCATCCCTTTCCCTTAGGGGGCAACTCCCTGTGAGTTTGCCTCCACCCTGTGCATGCCTGTGACCCCTGCTGCTGGTCTGCAGCTGTCACTACCCCTCAGGGACTCCCCCACTGCCAATAGCACCCCCCAAGAAGAGTTTCCCCAGAGGGCATGATGATCACATTAGCAGCAAGCCCTCGGTTTCATCATCGTTTCAGGTTGAAGAGAAGCTTCGGGAGGATTCCAGAAGGAAATTGCTTCAACTGCAAGAAATGAGGAACAGAGCAAACCTCATTAAAGCCAATTTGAAAAGGGCAGTAGGTCAGGTAGGCGTGCTGCAGAGCCCCTTCACGGGCCTGTGCTCTCCACGGAATCCCACACCCAAGTGGCCGGCAGGGATGAATGAGGAGGAAGACGGCCTGCCTTAGTTCACCCGCTTATTTTCTATACGAAGAAGTGTCTAGAAAGAACTAGAGCTGAGATTCTATCTAGATCTAGAGTCTGAGCTCTTAACCACGATGCTCTACTACTTAGCTTACTTAGTTACTATGCTAAGCATCGTTTTTCTGTGTTTTGAAGAAAGTTTCGTGAACCTTTGTCCCGCCCCCAAAGGTAGTGGAAATGACTCCTGCGTTAGTCCTGTCCCCCATCAGCTGCAGTTCCCCTTCCCCTCATTTCAGATGAAGATCAACAGTTCTCAGGAAACTCGGCAGCATCTGGCAGAGAAGGAGAAGCTGACCGAGGAAAGGCTACAGCAAGAGGAGAAGCTGAAAGCCAGAGTCAAGCGGCTAATGGAAGAGAAATCGGTAAGGTGGTCCCCGTCCTTCTCTTTACTACTGGAAACTGATGAAATGGGCTTTCCTATGAGAAACAGAGGGCGCGTACTTAGATGGAGGAATCTCAGCAACTCCTTGTTGGGAGCTAAATTAATTAAAGAGGGTGAATGATGTAGGAGGAATTAACATGAAGCTTGAATCCTAAAACTCAGAGATCAACTTGAAGATCAACTTGAAGAGGCAAGGTTATTGAAATGTCTAGAAATGATACTTTGTTTATATACCGCAGCTGATTTTATTGATACAAATCCCAGTCGTTACTGCGGCTCCGGGTTTGTGTCTAAGTGTGTGCAAGACCAACCAATAGTATTTCAGTCTTTTGCTTTCTCTTCATGCATATCAGGGGAAACACATGGCCAAAACGGCTACTTACTTTTCCAGAAACCAGCCAATTACAGGATAGTTAACAGTGGCACCTCTCAACTCAAAGGTGTCCACGGATCATATGCGGATGTTGTTGAAATGCAGATTCTGACTCAGCAGGTCTTGGGTGGGGGGAGCCTGGGATTCTGCATTTCTGAACAGCTCCCAGCTGGTACCGATAGCACAGCTCTGCAGACTACATTTTCAGCCACAAAGTCTTAGAAGAAGGTTTTCCCCAAGTTGGCCGGTAAGAATCACCTGGGGCTTCCCTGGTGGCGCAGTGGTTGAGAGTCCGCCTGCCGATGCAGGGGACACCGGTTCATGCCTCGGTCCGGGAGGATCCCACATGCCGCGGAGCGGCTGGGCCTGTGAGCCATGGCCACTGAGCCTGCGTGTCCGGAGCCTGTGCTCCGCAACGGGAGAGGCCACAAGAGTGAGAGGCCCGAGTAACGCAAAAAAAAAAAAAAAAAAAAAAAAAAAGCCGCTCCAGGGACTTCCCTGGCGGTCCAGTTGTTAAGACTCTGTGCTTCCGCTGCAGGGGGCGCGGTTTCGATCCCTGGTCAGGGAACTAATATCCCGCATGCCGCATGGTGCCGGCAAAAAAAAAAAGCCCCTCCAGGAGCAAATCTGATGTGATTGTTCAGAGATGAGACCAGAATGACAACAAGTGGAAACCCCAGCTTAGAAGAGCATTAGAAGAACAAGAGAAAGAAAACGTGGGGAGGGAACACAGGGGGGATCTCTTATTTATAGTGATGCTAAGTCGGTAGGAAAGTTGGAAATCTTCCTAGATGTGACTTTGTATTCGAAATGAAATTTTTAAATTCCTTCTCTGCTGAAGCCCTGTAATGATATTTTCCAAGGTACTGAGTAAGTGACAGGGTTTCTGCTAATCCATGATTTGTTCATGTTTCTTCAAATACAAGAGAGGGAGGTTGTGATCACTGATAAAGCTGCTGTCCTCACCATTCTGGCCACAGGAGCAGTCCTTCAGTGATCTAGGGGCCAAGTGCAAAGCGTCCCGACATGAGGAAGTCATTCAGTGTCAGAAAGAGGCTTTATCTGAGCTTCGTGCACGAATTAAAGAACTTGAGAAGGCCTGCTTGTCAAGTAAGTTTCCTCCTGCCTAGTCACCCCCTCTGTGCTGAGAACCGTGGACCCCAGACTTGAGGGTTCACTTTAGGGACTAACCAATTTGCCAGGACCACCATCTTCTATCCCCATCATTTCATAACTAAAAAAACAGAGTTATAAAAAAAGATGGGCAGGAAAAAAAAATAGATGGGTAGGCATGAGCTCAGAGTCAAGAGCAGGCCTTGATATTAAATAAACAGGATTTCATGAAAAACTCAGAACCTTGTCCCTCTTTTTCTTATTTCACTGTGGCCCAGTGAAAACTTTTTCATAGACGGATGCTGTGCAAGGACCAACCTTGGGGAACTTCCCAGGATAAATACCCTGTTTAGAGGGCATAGGGCTTTCAAGAAGCCAAGCTTGCTGCTGGGTGGAGCCCTGGGCTAGGACACAGAAGCCTGGGTTCAAGTCCATCCTCACACCTGTGGCCGAAGGTTCCCCCTCAGTGCCCCCGCCCTGGGAGGCTGCAGCCTCATATGAGCTGTGTGGCCTTGGACAAGTCATTTCACCTCTCTGGGCCTCGATGCCTCACCTGCCAAGGGAGGATGGTGAGCTAATTAGTACTGGCCTGTGGTAAGTGTCCAGTAAATAGCAGCTGTGACTTTTACATGCAGTAGCTTCTTCCTGAGCCTTTCTTTTGAGTGTAAACTTTTTCTTTTATAGATCACAAGGACCACATGGATGGATCATTTCTAGACTTAAAGACCCTCGGGATGGAAAAAAATGTTCGGAAAATATTGGATGTAAAACCTGACTTGCCAACTTTTTCAAGAGTAGAGATCGGAACGGTAACCAAAGAAACTTTGTCTCTGCATTGACTGACACGTGGGGAGGGTGGGCATGAGGACAGACACGAGCCGTGTGCCCTGGCACCACTGTATACATCATTGGTTCGAGGCCAGGTCCTCCCTGATGGGCTGGCACCTGTATGGACTGGTCGGTGCCTGGCCGTAATAGTGATCCAATGTTTGAATAGAAAGGCGGCTTCCCATCATGTACAGCATGATATAGCATTGCACTGATGCTGGCCAGGTCAATCTCTGGGCCCTCCTTTTCACATCACATGTTATATTCTGCAGAAAATATCCAAGAAGCTAATGTACATCATTATGTCATGAGCTTGCCTAACATTTGCTTTTTGCTATAAACTGAAAAACATGAACACATAAAGGGCAGCAGAAGGGAGCCATGATGATTAAGAAGACACAAGTTCTAGAATCAGAGACCTGTGTCCTAATCCCAGCTCTGCAAGCTCTGTGACCTTGGGCAGGCTCCTAACCTTTCTGGGACTTCATTTCCCAGCTGTAAAATGATGATGGAAAAATTAAAGGAGATCATCATGTAAAGTGATTATCCCAGTGCCTAGCTCATAGCGAGCACTTTAATAGATGATAGTTATTATTGTCAAACAGTATTTAAAGAGTATTATCCAAGAAAACCTTCCTTTCTTAGGGAGCATAGTTTGTGTTTTCCAGGATTTTCAGAAGTAATTTGATTGTTAGGTTGAAGGTGCCGTGTATCCTAAATGGATGTTTGATCAGGTGTTTGACTGACACATGACAATGGACAGCTCAGGTCAACGTGGCTTGCTGCAGCAGCTAGTCTAAACCAGCTTTTGGAAAACATAATAAAGCCATCCTCTCTGTACCAGCATTTTCTCCTACAATTTTTCTAGACATTTGCTCACACGTCTAGAGATGTGAGTCTTCAGAAACGTGTTGGTCTTCCTGGTAAAATCGAATCTTCCTTCTCTGAGGTTGGGAGTAGAGGGACTGTCTCCAGGTGGGGAGCTCAGCTGGATCTCACGTCCTGATGGTCCTGCTTCCAAGATTGACCTTCCCCTTGGCAACAAGCCCTCATCCCACCACTGACACCACAGAGCAGGAAACCTCCCAATTCTCAATCCTCCAAGGTTGGCAGTAATTAAAGGAAAGAGCAGGAGGAAGAATAGCTGACATCTGTGAACTGCTTACTGTGTGCCAGGCGTTGAGCTCAGCCGGCTCCATGCCTAATGTCATTTAACCATCGTAGCAGCATTGTGTCATAGTTACTATTATTGTCCCCATTTAACAGATAAGAAAAAGTAAGGCTTCAGGAGGTCAAGTACCTCACCCAAGGTCACAGAATAATGATTGAAGACACACCAGGGGTGTGTCCCTGGTGGTGTGTCTGCGAGCCTGCAGAGACCGGGTGGGGACTGTGTGCTTGGATCCTGTAGCCCAGGCTCTTCCTTAGTGACCCTCCCCTCAGGAAAAGAGGGGGCGTCTGGAGAGGTACAGAGGATGCAGCTCAGGGTAGCTGAAGACACTGAACAGCATCTCAGGTTCTTTTTGCAGCAGATCTGCCCGGTTTATTGTCATCTTCAGATACCCTCTTTTATTCTCATCTCCATAGGTACATAGACAAATATGTCCACTCTTATCTATCACAGTCACTTTGGGGGCATTTATATTTTTGTAGTTGTTTTGTTTTTAATCTCAGAGGGTTTCAGGGTAGTGCCAACAAATGCTAGGGCTAAGAGAGGCTCATGGCAAGCATTAAAAGCCAATTTATTTTTTAAGGAGGCTTGTTATGGTTATTTGTAGTCGTTCAGATCAGGTCCCCTATTCAGTCTGGTGGCCTTTCCATGCAGTCAGTTGGGCTTCCAGCAGCCAGCTGGCTGGTTGAGGTCTTAGGGAGATGCAGCTGCAAACACTATCTGCATTGTCTCTGGAAAGGTTCTGAAGGGATGCCCACCCACCAGGTTCCAGAGCTAGGAGAAGGTTGGGCCGAATTTTGTGAGGGTATGGTTTCTGCTGCACAGAAGTGAGATTCCTTTAGTAAAAAGGAGGGAGGCCATTTTCCACTTAACCTTCATTCGTTCATTCAACAAACATGACCACTATGCACCACTCGGTGACAGGTGCCATGCTGGGCACAAGGAGGGAGATAGTGAGCAAAAGCCACATGGTCTCCATTTTTCTGGAGCTTGTCTTCTCAACATCAGCGGTACTGATTTTTTGAGCCAGGTAACTCTTTGTTTGGGAGACTGCCCTATGCATCGTGGGGTGTTTAGCAGCATCCTTGTCCTCTACCCACTAGACGCCAGCAGCAATTATGACAACCACAAATGTGTCCAGGCATTGCTAAATGTCCTGGAGGGGGTAGGGTGGACAGAGTCACCCCCGGTTGAGAACCACTGGCCTAAAGGGAAGACAGACGAGACGGTGGCCAAAGAACGGCACAAGTGATGCATCATTTCAAAGGCAGTTGTGCTCTGAAGGGGTAGGAGCACAGTCATAAAGAAAGCAGTTCACAGAGTCAGAGTGAATTTAAAACCAACTCTCTTGGCGTGGACATATATACACACACACGCTACCAAAGGTAAAATAGATAGCTAGTGGGAAGCAGCTGCATCGCACAGGGAGAGCAGGTCGTTGCTGTGTGTCTACCTAGAGGGGTGGGATAGGGAGGGTGGGAGGGAGATGCAAGAGGCAGGGGATATGGTGATATATGGATACGTATAGCTGATTCACTTTTTGATACAGCAGAAACTAACACACCATTGTAATGCAATTATACTCTAATAAAGATGTTAAAAAAATTAACTCTCTCAAATTATTCTTTAGTAACTTTCCAGTTCTTCCATTATTCTTTGGGTTATTATTCTGGATGTAGAAAATCATAATGGAATGCCAAGAGAGTTTTTCTTCTTTTTTTTAATTTCAGCCTCAAAATGGCCTTTCCAGCCCAGGGTCCATCATGGTCTCTGAGAAGTTAGGGAAAATGGATGTGGCTGACGCTTTGGATCTCAGTGAAAACCTGGTAGGTATACCCAGCATCAGTCCCCTCCTGTCCAAACCTGTGTGCCCTGCAGATAGTTTAAACATCAACTCCACATACATGTTTAGTTGTTACAGTAGCTCCACGAGACCCATCTCCTATCCCAGCATGGGCTGGAAATTGCAGAGCCCAATTCCTTGGAAGACTGGGTAGTAAGAATGAATGTTTATGTCTGTTGTCATTCCCCCTCCCCCACCCCAATTCTCAAAAAGGCATAGTGTAAATGGATGCGGGGGAAAATGAAAGTCGTACTAAAAACCCCAAATGCACTCATTTGCAAAGCATGTGTTTCTTCTCTGCAACTGCAGAAAATGAATGAAACAGAGTTAGATGTTTGCCTCCTCAAAGTGGCCACCAGCGGTCTTGGGCCAGGCCTCTTACCTGAGAAATGCTTTCTCGTAGTACATGGATATGAGCAAAACCCTCGGGACTTTGATGAACATCAAAGATATGTCAGGTCACGTGTCCATGAAACACCTCTCCCCAAAAGAGAGGGAGAGAGTCTACCAGCTTCGACAAAGAGACCTGTACCTGGTGTTTGATAAGATCACCCTACTCAAGAACCAGCTGCAGAGAAAAGAAGAGCTTTTGAGACGATACGAGGAGGACATTGAACAGCTCAAGTATGGCCCGTGTCCCCGGCAAAAGGCCCAGGCCTCCATTCTCCAGGCTAAACCTCGGTGCAGCTGCAGACCCGTAGGGACCAAGACAAGAGGACAGAGGCCTGGGTGTGGAGGGGGGAGGCGGGATGGTGACTCAGGGCCTTATGGACCCAAGTCTCTGGGCAAGAAAGCAGCAGTTAAAGTAACCTACTCTTAAGGAATAAGGTGCACCTTTTATAAATGTCTGATGTTTCACCATGTGTGTGCTTTTCGTAATTCCACCCTATTTTCAGTGGTATCCGTTCCCCCACCCTCTCTGGGAAATTGGGAGGGGCTGGTAGCATAACCGTTGCCCCCTTCATGCTGCACGTCCACAGCCAATGGGCTATTTATTCTGCCCTCTAGTCCCCACATCTTCAGCCTTCCCCCCACTTGTAAGGAAACCGCAAAGCCAGGCATATATGGAAGTGTTCTGAGGATCTCCCAGGTCAGGAGCATTGGTGGTGAGTAAGAAAGCTGAGGAGAAAAGAGACTTTGTCTCTCCCATGTGCTCAGGCAGAGCAAAGTGTCGGTTCAGATGTACCAGTCACAGGTGGCAAAGCTGAAGGACGACATCTCCAAAGAGGCCGAAGAAAAGGCGCTGCTGAAGGAGGCCCTGGCGCACATGGAAGAGAGGCTGCACCAGGAGAAGAGGGTCACCAGGGCGATCAGGCAGCAGAAGGTGAGAGGTCCCTGCTCGGAGCAGAGCCTCTGAGGCTGCCCCTCAGCTCCCTTTAGAAACAGCCAACTGAGGTCCCAGTGGGATCCAGGCAGCACAGAATGCATTCGCTCATTGCAAAGGAAGGTGGCAGAATAGCTTTAGCGTTAGGCAGACTTAGGTTTAGACTCTTGTTCTGCCATTTACTGTGTGACTTCAGGCAGCTTTTATTTTTTTACCATCTTTATTGGAGTATAATTGCTTTACAGTGTTGTGTTCATTTCTGCTGTATAACAAAGTGAATCAGCTATATGCATACGTATATCCTCAGATCCCTCCCTCTTGTGTCTCCCTCCCACCCTCCTTATCCCACCCATCTAGGTGGTCACAAGGCACTGAGCTGATCTCCCTGTGCTATGCAGCTGCTTCCCACTAGCTATCTATTTTATGTTTCGTAGTGTATATATGTCCATGCCACTCTCTCACTTCGTCTCAGCTTACCCTTCCCCCTCCCCATGTCCTCAAGTCCATTCTCTACCTCTGTGTCTTTATTCCTGGCTGCCCCTAGGTTCATCAGAACCTTGTTTTTTTTTTTTTTTTTAGATTCCATATATATGTGTTAGATTAACCTCTCTGAGACTCATAGTCTAGCTTGCCTCTATTTTTTTAAACTTTCTTTTTCTTTAATTTAATTTTTATTTTATATTGGAGTATAGTTGATTTGCAGAGTTGTGTTAGTTTCAGGTGTACAGCAAAGTGATTCAGTTATACATATACATATATCTATTCTTTTTCAGATTCTTTTCCCATATAAGTTATTACAGAATATTGAGTAGAGTTCCCTGTGCTATACAGTAGGTCCTTGTTGATTACATATTTTATGTATAATAGTGTGCATATGTTAATCCCAAACTCCTAATTTGTCCCTCCCCAACACATTTCCACTTTGGTAACCATAAGTTTGTTTTCAAAGTCTGTGAGTCTGTTTCTGTTTTGTAAATAAGCACATTTGTATCATTTTGTTCAGATTCCATATATAAGTGATATCAAATGATATTTGTCTTTGTCTGACTTACTTCACATAGTATGATAGTCTCTAGGTCCATCCATGTTGCTGCAAATGGCATTACTTCATTCTTTTTTATGGCAGAGTAGTATTCCACTGTATATTTGTACCACATCTTCTTTATCCACCCCTCCATCGACATTTAGGCTACTTCCATGTCCTGGCTGTTGTGAACAGTGCTTTCTGAGACTCATAGTCTAGCTCGTCTGTATTTTTTTAACTTTTGATAATTCGTGTATTTTATTTTGTTCTTTCTATCCAGATAACTATTTTTTCCACCAGTTTTATTGAGACATAATTGACACACAGCACTGTACTGAGTTTAAGGGTGTCCAGCGTCATGATCTGACTTCCCTGCTTCCTGCAATGATGACCACAATCAGTTGAGTGAACAGCCCGAGTGTTTTCAAAGGCGGCGATTCTGACTGTCATTGTTCTGCCAGGTGCCAGGGATACACCGAGGAATAAGCTCTCTGAGAATAAAGATCTGGGTTTGCTCTTCTGAGTAGCCAGAATAGTACTCCAGTCTTTCTGACTTGGGGCTGTGTATTTGTACACGCATGCTTGCGTGTATGTGTGTACATGTGAGTATGTGCTGTGTGTTGGCATGTGTGTGTATTTGTATGTGTGTGTTTGTTGCCTTCATGAGCTCTAAGGAGGCCAAGGTCATAGAAGGGTGCCCTTCTGCTCAACCAGGAGGTGATGGTCAGATAGTTCCTTGCAGAAGCCTGCCCCCCATCCTGCGAACCTTCCAGGCAATAGGTTTCCAGACAGCAGGCTCTCTGGCTTAGAGCCCCAGAAATGAAAAGTGGCTGTCCTGCTCTGAGGGAGCCTGGGTGCGGTGTTTCCAGTGCTCACTGCTGTGAATTAAACATCACAGACCTTAGTCTGCATATGTCATGGGGCTGCCTCAGGCAGAGGACAGTTTCCTTTCACACCAAGCAATGCCAGGGAGAGCTGGGCCAGTGACAGAGTTGTGACTTTCCCTTTGATGTGCCCTCTGCAGAGCTCACCCCTCCCCGAAGTGCCCCCCCTGCCCCCAGGGCTTGGCAGACTAGGCCCCAAAGCAGAGACACCAGACCACAGAATGGGACAGCGAAGGGCCCAAAAAAGGCCATTGTCATGTACTGAAAGCCTGAGGATTTACATAATCAGGCTTCACATGCTTTATTCCTGGGCTGCCTCATTCACACACATGGCAAGGGACATGCCTGCCTGTTTGGCGCTAGACATCCCTCAGCCGAGAAGGGTCTGAAATGGCCAAGTTGAACCTGTGTCAGGGTCCCCAGAAGAGCTACAGCTAGTAGCTTTCAAATTCGTGGAATTCACAACTGGGGGAAAGACTTACCAAGAGGCAGGCACCTGCTCCACACCGCACATGCTTCATCTCTCCCATCAACCCGCAAGGGATGCTGGCAAGTGTCGTCCCCTTAGAGAGAGGGGAAAGCTGATTTGACAGAGGGTACCCTTCCCTGGCTACTAAGTGGCAGAAACAGGATTTCCTCCCCACCTGCTGCCCTCCCCCACCCAAGTTCACTTTTCCACACCCCTTCCTTCTGTGTCTCCCTTACCAGGGTGGCCCCCTTGGATACCTCGCACCATTGCTCCTGGGGGTTTCACTCCAGGACTCAGGTTTGCATTTCAGGCTTGTTGTTAATATGTTGTTAGAAATCCCTGTTTGTCAGGAAGAAAACAATATTACATTTTATGTTTTGCTGGATCCTAAAGGGCACTTGTATACATCTGTCTTGGCATCCGTTCCTTCCAGGGAGTATATCTTCGTTGTCTTTAAGCAGAAATTAACAGAAAGTAGAATTCCTCTTTTCTAAGTTTTACACTTAGTATTTTCACAAGGAGCCTTAGTTTTTTAGCCTCCTGTATAAAACTTTGAAACTCTTCACCCGTTCACAGAGGTGGCAAGGTTGAAGCACTGAGATGAAATGACACATCTTAAGCCTCAGAATTGCCCCCCCCCAAAAAAATGGAGTTTGTAGTTTTAATGTTTGACCATCTCTTCACCAAGCAGACCTTTCAAGAATCAAAAGTCCTATTTCCACACTAATATCTCTGGCTGTGAAAATGAGACTTGGTATAAGATGCTGGGCCTTCACAGCGAACTGGGCCTGTGGCTCTGTCCATGTGGCAGAGGGACGGGAACCGTGGCCCAGGCCGTGCTCACTCGAATCCACATCCCACATCCCTCGAGAAGCTGGCAGTGTCTCTCAGAGTTCAGAGGCCAGATTTGGAGTCAAACAAATAGGGGTCAAGCCCCACCGCTGCCCCGAATGACCCTGAGTAAGTGGCTTGACCTCTGTATCACAGGTTCCTCAACAAAAGCAACCAAAACTGTTAGCAAGGGGCCTACTGCATGGGGCAGCGGGAGGGTTAAATGGCAAAATGCCTGCAGTGCCTGGCACATCACAAGCCCCGTTTCTAAGGGGGAAGAATAGGCAGCTCATGGATGGGTGGGGATTCCTCTATTTCTTTCAGGGAGCTTCCTGCCAGCTGACGCCTTCCCCGGTCCTCCCAAAGCCGCCAGCTCTTATGGGACGTGCTCTTCTCTTTGGTGAATACGACTAGGGCCACGGCCAAGAAAGGACCCAGATACCTTTTGTGAATGGGCTAAGGCTGGGATTTTCAAGAGGAAATTTTTAAATGCACAGAAGTTGCCACTTGGGAAGCACGCAAGCCCTTTCTTAGGGCTTGAAGTGTAAGAAAGGCTGAAGGGCACCGGCTGCTTCTGGCAGGAGAAGCCGCTCAGCTCTCCTGCCAATCAAATTTCCAGCCAATCAAGTCCTGGCTAGCGGCGTGACCACTGCTTTGCCTTGTGGTCTCAGCCAGGAAAACCCCCTAACCTTCCCTCTGCTTAATTAGCTCAGATCCCTCTTCTTTAAGATGAGAATAAAAATGGCACCTAGCTCGTAGCCTTCCCAATGGGAGCTTGTATACAAAACCCTTAGCACATAGGACCACAAAGCATACATGCTCTCCTACCATCGTCATTATCCTCACTATTCTCTTTAACTCACTATCTTCCAAGATTTCCTTGGGCCCAGGTATTCTCAAGATTCTGGCTTCCTCCGTGCCACTTGTGTGTTTTGTTTGTTTGTTACTTTGTTTGTTTTTGCGGTACGCAGGCCTCTCACTGTTGTGGCCTCTCCCATTGCGGAGCACAGGCTCCGGACGGGCAGGCTCAGCGGCCATGGCTCACGGGCCCAGCCGCTCGGCGGCATGTGGGATCCTCCTGGACCGGGACACGAACCCGTGTCCCCTGCATCGGCAAGTCGACTCTCAACCACTGCGCCACCAGGGAAGCCCCACAATTGGTAGATGTTGTGTAGGAGGGGCGTGGGATTGGAGGGGCTTCGGGTGGTGCTCTTCCGCCCACAATGATGAAGTAGAACCATGTGGCCAGGCCTATGCAGCATACGGATAGAAGAAGGCTAAAGAAAAAGACCCTCCCCCACCCCCTTCATCACATCCCAGTGAGTTCAGTAAAGTTCAGGAAAAGCAGGTGCACTGGGGCCAGGCTCTGCCCTCAGTGCCCAGCTGCCCACTGATGGAACTTAATCCAGGAAGGAATTTTGCAGCAATGTTCAAACTGGGGTTCCCTGGAGCCTTTGGGTGCCATGGAAGGGTGTGACTCTCAAAGCACACACACCTTTCTCCCGCCAGAGAAGCTCTCCATTATCTTATACTCCAAGTTCCTCATGGGATTTTGCTTGGATAAACGGTTCTGCAAACAAAAAGGGAGGGGGGGGATGGGGTGGGAGAAAAGAAGGCTGTTGGTTTAAAACTAACCCCTGCTCTATAATATCTGGGAATTTGGATAGTGATTGTGTCAACGGAGTTTGTGATAAATACCGAGTGGCTGCAGGCTCGAGGCCTTCTCCACGGAAAATGCGTGGAGGGCAATTGTCAGTTCAATACGGGCCCATCAGCCTTCACGGACAGTCCTCTGAGGGTAGAGTTAGCATCCTTCTGGGAGAATGGAAGAGTCTTGTAAGCACCTATGCCCTGTCCCAAAAGACAGCCTTATTTCCTCCCTGAGTTTTGTGACTACCCGGTAGGGTTGCCAGATTGAGGGGAAAACAAACAAACCAAAAACACGATGCCCAGTTAAATTTTAATTTCAGATAAACAACAAAAGCTATTCAGTATAAATGTCCTAAATATTACACGGGGCATATTCACACTCACAAATTTGTTGGCTTCATTCTGAAATTCAGATTTAACTGGGCATCCTGTATTTTATCTGGCAACCCCTCCAACATTTACTGAGCACCAACTAGACACCAAGCAGGGAGGTTCTGAAGCAGGTGTCGCAAGATGGCAGCCCACAGATATATTCCATTTGTCTCATGGGATTTTTTTTTTAAGTTACATTTCAAAATAGGGCAGTTTCCTGGAATACTCTGGATTTCCAGCTTCTCTGGGAAACTTGGAAGATCTGGCGACCCTAGGCCCACAGACCCACAAGCCACCATCACAAGCCTCCATCTTCCAGGCCCCTTAGAAAGGCGCTGGGCTCGTGTGTTTGCTGCTGTCCACCACCACCCCAGCTCACTTCACCCACTTCTTTTACTTTCCTGGCCGCTGTAGGAATCAGGTTGGCGACCCCAGTGGATGCTCAGGGCTCTAGGAGAACGTCTCCTTCCTGACACCACTGCACATTCACCTGCGGAGAGTCAGTCTGCAAGGGAGACCCCAGTTCCCTCTCACTTTTGTGTCTCCAGTGCCTAGGGGATGCTCTTCCTTTGATGAGCTGCCCCTGAGGTGCAGGGTCTTGAGCAGATCAGGGTCAGCAATAGTCATCAAACCCCAGGGGAGCGGCAAGCTCCAGGTTTTCAGTGATGCTGGCTTCCCAACAGGCCCCTGTAGTCCCTGCCAGGGAGGTTAGCCACTGGGGCTTTCAACATTTCCACTGGGTGGAAAGCCACTGGACATCTACAGCCTCTTCCACTGATCTAGGAGGCTCTGCTTCCAGCTAAAGCAGATCTGTCCTCCAAGAAGAATACAGTATCCTTCATAGCCTTCTTGGTTGACCACCTCCTTCTCTGCTGGAATCTGGAACAGAGATTCCCTAAAAGGTGCAGCAGGACAGTGTAGAGTTACCCCAAAGCCACACCCCCTTCTGCAGACCTCTATCCTCACCTCCTCACCTAGGAAGGCTCAACATTCCATCCAAATGGGTAGCATCTGAAAGTTGAGAAAAATCCATTTTTCTCTGATGCAAAAGGCAAAGAAGAACATAAGCTAAATTTTGTCAGTATTCTTTCTGTGTTAAAGAGACGAATGTTTGTAGAGCTGATGAAGAACTCAAAGATGCAGAACTCACATTTCCAGGTGAGCCAGAAGAGAGAAGAGAGAAAACCCTAGAACGTCAGCAGGAAGCCCGGTGGACAGTTATCCCACATCTATTATGTACTGAGCATTTGGCATGTGCCGGGCACAGAGCCAAACACTCGACGTGCAGTATCTCTTTTAAGCTTCACAACAACCCTATGGGGTGGGTGTTGTTATTATACCCAATTTACAGATGAGGTGTCTGAGGCTCAGAGACTTTCTTTGTCCAGAGCCACACAGCTCAGTAGGAGAGCTGGGAATCAGTGCAGATCTGACACCCAGGTGAGTGCTAGCTTTTCCTCCTTTAGGTTATAAACCTCCAGGTAATAAACCTGATACATTTCCAGTGGCATTTCTCTTAAATTTCAAGGAAGCATCCTCTAGAATTCTCTTCAAAGTTGAGGATTAAGACTATGAAATCTTGAACATGTTGAAACATTGCCATTGACAAATCAGCCCTGGAACTGGAATTAAGCCAGTCCACGTTCCCACTTTGCAGACAGCAGAGGCGAGCTCTCAGGAAGCTAGAAAGCCAAACACATTTTGGTTGAATATGAGATAGGAGACATTCAAGTTTGATAAAAGGCCACAGTCATGCTGAGGCAACCAAATTATCATGGGAAGAAACGAAGATATTCTAGGTGAGGGATATTTGAAAAATAGAAGCTTCTCAACCAGCATCCTTGTGCTAAGACCAGAAGGTGGTTACTCCCCAGAGCAGGATGTTAAGAGGATAGAGAGCATCCTGAGGGCCCCACTTGATCTGAGACGTTTGCCACCCTGCAAAGTGGAAACGACTGGAAGTTTGTTACTTATTCACTCACATATATGACTGAGCTGGGAGGAGGCAGAAACTGCCCTACATCTAGGTTTTGTCTGAGGACCACCTGCGGATGTGAAATGGCAGAGGAGATATTGGGATGGGCCCCGGATGTTGTGGGAACATTGTGCTTCTCTGAGATGTGAGACCCCCTGGAACTTCACGCTGCCTCTGGCTTTAACAGAAGCAGGACAGATGGTACTTCGGCTAAGAGCAAAGAGCCAGCTTCCCATTCTCCCTGCCCTCCAGCCTGAGCTTAGAAGTTTGGTGTCTAGGATCTCCTCAGTACAGAAAGGTTTCCTCCAGGTTCCTTGCCAAGTGTAACTTGGGCGACTCCTTCCCCAAGAGTGGGCCTTGGGCTTCCCTGGTGGCGCAGTGGTTGAGAGTCCGCCTGCCGATGCAGGGGACACGGGTTCATGCCCCGGTCTGGGAAGATCCCACATGCCGCGGAGCGGCTGGGCCTGTGAGGCATGGCCGCTGAGCCTGCGCGTCCGGAGCCTGTGCTCCACAACGGGAGAGGCCACAACACTGAGAGGCCCGCGTACCGCAAAAAAAAAAGGGGGGTGGAGGGGGCTTTTTTAAGGATATAGGGGTGAGTGCCTCATAAAAACTGGGAGCTGAAAGAGAGCCTGGCCTCGAAATAGAACTGGTAAGCCATCAGATCTCAGGCATCATCTCTTTTACACACACACAAGCATGCGCACATGCACACATAGGCCGTATCTCCTCTCTGTGTCTCTGTGTGGCTCCCCTGATCTCTGCTCTCTCCAGTCATGTGACAGGAAGGAATGACCTCATGGTCCCCCAGTTCAAAGGACCAGCCCTGGAAGCAAGTAGCATCTTAGAACCCATAACCCAAATCCTGGGAGTGACCATCTTAAAAGCCCAGCCCGTGCCAAGTTCCCGATCAGCTATGACCAGGGACAGAGTCATACACATGGCTGCCTGGATCCAGGAGTAGTGCTCAGAAAACGGTTAGACAGACCTCCTAGAGTATGCTGCATTTTACCCTCCTAAGACATCAGAGACATAAGGCATTCAGTTCAGTAACAGCTTTTCGAGAGAAAGTCCATCCCAATGAAATTGCCTATCATCAGAAACTCCTGGTTCAAAAAAAGATGCAAATGTCAGAAGAAAACGTTATCTGTGTATCTGGAAGAGTGTACACCAAAATGTGAATAAGGTTACCTGTGGGTAGTGTGATAATGGTGGATCATTTTACCTTCGTTTTGCTCACGTCTATGTGTGTATATAAATATTTTTTACAACAAAGATTTTATTTTGAGTAACAAAAAATGCCATTTGAGAAATATTTGGGGATCTCCCTACAATTATAGAGTTTGGGCATTTGTTGCTCTTGCTTGTTGTAGGTTGGAGCCAGAAAAGGCACCCCAAAGATGGACCAAGGAAGGGAGATGCTGAAGAGAGAAATGTCCAGCAAATCCAGCCAGAGCCTTCTGTTTTCTAAACCTGGTGGAAGGAACTAGAAACGTCGCCCCGCTGGGCCTCGCATGATCCTCCGTGAGTCAGTGTAACTCTTCTGCGTCAAACTACTAAGATGCTTTTTTAGGACATTAAAGGTTGCTACCCTAGTATGTTGCTTCCTAGACTGGTATTTTGCACAATACTGTGTTTTGGAGTGTGTGAGGAGAGGGGTTCTTTTCACAGATATTATGAATGTAAACATACACAAGCATATGAAGAATAAGTTTGAAATTCAGACTCCTAGGCCTGGTAGATGCAATTATGTGTTTGGGTAGTGACAAACCCAAATGTCACACCTCCAAGGAGCTCTGAGAAGCCCGCAGTTGAGAAAACCCAGGGCGTGTACTGGGGCCACAGGACAGAATGGTAACCTCAGGGCTGTTGGGGCCATGGTACAGTGCATTTATATCTGAATTGATTATAATAAATGTGAACAGCAACCAGTTTTATCGCTTCCATAACAGTGAGTCATGTTTATATGGCGCTCTGCGGTGTTCAAAACACTTCTCGTCTAATCCTCTCTCAAGCCCTGGGAGGTAAATAGCATTATATTCCCCATTTTACAAATGAGGAAGCTGAGGCCCAGAGAGGTTAAATGGCCCGTCTAAAGTCACACAGCTAGTAAATTCAAGAATTGGGTCTGGAACCCAGGTTTCTAACTCCCATCTCACGCTGCCCATTCTGCCGCACCAAGACAGCCCAGTAGGTCAAGTCCCAGGCCATCAGGACAGACCAAGTACCCAGTCATCAAAGAACACACCCCTTTCCCGTGGTGTTTGAAGAGACCCTCATTTTTGCCTTCTCTCCAGCCATCTGTTCTCTCCCTGCCTTTCTTGTACAGCCAGAGACCACCAAACAAAACAGGAGGAAGAGCCAGAAGCCATGAATATCATTTATTTTTTATTTTTAAAAAGCCACAATAAAAGTATTTTGATATTTTAAAACCAAATGCATTCTTTATACTGATTAAAACTAGAAGGAAATGGGAAAAATGATTTGCATGATCTTCCACTAAAGGTACTTCTTACACAGTGAGAAGGGTGAGCATCACCTGACCTTAAAAATCATCTTGAAAATCCCAGCAGTTTTCCATAAAGAACATATTACTTATACTGTACCATATCCCCCAAATCCAAAACAGCAATCTCCAGCACCAGAAAAGATCACTTGGTCAGGCAGTAGTTAAGTAGCTGGCTCATGTTTGGAAGCCAAATTGTGTGAGAAAAAACTACTTTGGTTGAATACAAATATTTGAATTTGCATAAGTTAAATGTAATGCCTATGTGACTCCACTGTATTTGAGGTCTTTCAAAGGACGTGTTAATCTTTATCGTATCAACATTGCAACCCACAATGGCAATGTCCTTTCTTCACTCCTTGAACTAGATGGTTCTTTAGGTGTCTCCTCAGCCACACACCCCTTTCTCTGAGAATGCACATTCCCCAACCAGGTTTACCCTACCTACTGCTGCTCTCTTGGCCACACCTGACTGGCTGATCAGTAGATAGTCTACCCAAGCCAGACAAATCAGGTTTCTCTTCTAACCCAAGCTGGGCCAATCAGCACCTGTGCCCTTGATATTTGGAAGTGGGACACGGAGTTACCACACAGGTCATTAATGGCCCGGAGCTGAAAGTCTTGATGCAGTTCTTAGCTGGGGTGGCCATTTCTCCCACTGTGTTTGGAGAAACAAAGCCAGTCTTAGAAAGAGATGGCCAGGATAGATAAGCAACAGGTAGAGACAAGAAACCAAGACCCAGGGAATTCCCTGGCAGTCCACCCTGCGCTTTCACTGCCAAGAGCCCGGACTCAATCCCTGGTCAGGGAGCTAGGATCCCATAAGCCAAACCGTGTGGCAAAAATAAAAAAAAAAAGAAGAAGAAACCAAGACGACCCCCAGTGAGACAGTGCAGCAGACACTACAAGCCCCTTAGTCATTGCCTCCCTCTACTGTATAAGCAGCACGGGAAATGCCCTCATTTCCCAGCCTCCCTTGCAGCTAGACCTGGCTGTGTTGTTCAGTTCTGGCCAGTGACATGCAGGTGAAGGCCCTGGGCCTGGCTTCCCTTCTGGAATTAAAGGCAAGGCTTTGCTAGGAGAAAGTTTTTCTCTTTGTCCCTTTGCCTTGTCTCCTTTTCCTCTCCTGGAGCTCGGACTTGGAGCTGGAGCAGCCATGTTGGGGATCACCAGGTAACAAGCAAGAGACCAAAGCCCACTTCAAAGGACAGTGGAGTGGAAAGACATGAAAAGCCTGGGTGGGAGCCTAGTGGCATCACTGTGCTCTGCACTGTACCTCAACTGCCTACCTCTGTACATCCTGTTGTATAAATAAATCAATCCTCTCAGTTTCAGCCACTGTAGTCAGATGTACCTGTTTGTGCTGTGGAGCCAACGACTCAAAAGTTAGTGACTTGGGCCTCCCTGGTGGCGCAGTGGTTGAGAGTCCGCCTGCCGATGCAGGGGATACGGGTTCGTGCCCCGGTCTGGGAGGATCCCATATGCCGCGCAGCGGCTGGGCCCGTGAGCCATGGCCGCTGGGCCTGCGCGTCCGGAGCCTGTGCTCCGCAACGGGAGAGGCCACAACAGTGAGAGGCCCGCATACCGCAAAAAAAAAAAAGAGAAAAAAAAAAAAAAAAAAGTTAGTGACTTAAAATGGCAACTATTAGTTCTCATGATTCCAGGCGTCAAGCTGGCCCCTTGTACTGGTCTGGTTGGTTTGGCTGGGGCTAGTTTAGGGTGGCTTCGTGTACATGCCTGCCTGGTCATTGACAGGCAAGCTGGGTTAGGACAGTGGTTCTCAACTGGGGGCGATTTTGCCACCCAGGGGCCATTGGGCAATGTCTGGACACACTTTGGTTGTTAAACTGGGGTGGGGGTGATCCTATCATCTCGGGGTAGAGTCCAGGGATGCTGCTAAACATCCTGCAGTGCACAGAACAGCTGCCCACAACCAAGACTTATTTGATCCAATATGTCAATAGTACCGAGAATGAGAAACCCTGGTCTAGAAAGGCCTCAGCTGGGACGTCTGATTCTGCCTGGTGTGGTCCCTCATCACCCAGCAGGCCAGACCAGGCCACGTGTGGTGGGTACAGGTTTCCAAGAGCAGCAGGAGAGAGAAAGCCGCAAAGCACACTTTTCAAGTCTCCACCTGCCATGTGTCTGCCAACATCTCATCAGACAAAGCAAGCCACATGGCTAGAGTTCATTTGGGAGGGGCTCCAAATTTTTACCATCTACCCACATCCAGGTTTCTGTTATTTAAAGCTGAAGGCAGCGCGCGCCCAGAGCGTTAACGGGCGGGGGCGGGGGTGTGGAGTTGGGAGGTCAACTGGGCCTCCTGGTAGCCTCCCTGAGTTCAACCAATCCAGTGAGGAGAAGCCGTGGGCGGGGCGAGCTCCTCTGCCAGAGCGGCGTGAAAAATTTCCCAAGGCAGAGCAAAAACCTTTCCTGAGCGACTGAGCATGCCCAGTGGTGAAAGGTCCAGCCCAACTTTCACCACATCCCAGACTCCAGAGGGACTTTTCTGAAACCCAGAGAATTGACCATGTCCTCAAACAGCTTAAAAATCTTCCAGGGCTCCCCCATGCCTCCTCAGGAAAAAAAGATCACACTTCAGTGGGGTTTTTATGCTTCATCCTCAACCTATTTCTTCAGCCACGTCTCCCACTACTTTTGCAAGAACTCTTTTGCTCCACGGATGTTGCAAACTTGCAGCTTCTCATACATACCATGTTCTCTGTGCACACAGGTTCACCTACCTGCGATTCTCTGCCCAGGCCCTCTCTACCAGGGTAATTGCATCTGTGCTTTCTAGGTCTATGAAGACAGTCATGCTTCATCCCTCTGGCATAGCTCTTGTTTTTGTCTGTTTGTTTGTTTTTTTGCATCTTTGTTGGAGTGTAGTTGCTCTACAATGGTGTGTTGGTTTCTGCTTTGTGGCAGGGTGAATCAGTTATGCATGTGCATGTGTTCCCATGTCTCTTCCCTCTTGCGTCTCCCTCCCTCCCACCCTCCCTGTCCCACCCCTCTAGGTGGTCGCGGGGCGCTGAGCTGATCTCCCTGTGCTGTGCGGCTGCTTCCCACTAGCTATCTATTTTATGTTTGCTGGTGTATATGTGTCCATGGCATAGCTCTTCTTATTCTGTGTTGTGAATATACTCTATGTGCTCACATGTCTTATCTTCACTAGAATGTGAACTACTTGAGGGCAGGGGTCTTGGAATATTTTATACCTGGATGGAACTCTAAGACCTAGCAGGGTGCCTGGCACAGGATAGACACTCAATAATTGCTTATTGAATAAATGAATGGATTATGAGCTCCATGAAGGAAAAAAAAAAAAGCTGAAGGCATTCCAACTGATGCAGAAAGTTGCCCTGATTCCTGATGACTTTCTGGTTCTTGGTTTCTTTCCTTGGAAAGGCCCATTCCAATGCCTGCCCTTGGGTTCCACTAGGACTTTTTGTATCACTCAAGATTCTCTGGTTGCAACCAACAGAAATCTCCTGTGGCTAACTTAAAGAGAAAAGGAGTTTACTGAAAGGAAATGCGGAAGGTTAGAGAATCAACGGGCAAGCAAAGCGGAGGAGTCTGGACAGGCAGGAGCCATCTTTTCTTCCCCGTAGATGTCCCCTTTTTTGCTTCAGCCGGTTTGAGTTTCTGTTATTTGCAACCAAAATGGCATTTACTAAGACGCTCTGCACAGCCCCAACTGGTAGCTCTGAGAAGCTACCAGCGACCTTTCTTTCCCCTGACGTTGTACCAAGGGACAGCAAGGTACCTGCAGTCCCCCCACCAGAACTCCCAATCTTCTGATCCCCAAAGAAGCTAAGCCAAACAACTTCCTTCCACCCTTGGCAATGGGGGCCCATTTGGATTCGTGACTTTGCAGATAAGGTGCCCTTCTCCAGCAACTTGGCAGAGCCAGCAGTGCCTGCTGTTGTGGAAACCGGGGTCATGAAGTGTCTACGGAAGAAAACAGCTTCCCCTGGATCCGTGTTGCAAAGTGTGTTCCTGGTAAGTGGAGTGGTTTCCAATTTTTTAGCGTCTTAGGAATGAAAGCAATACACTAACGATGAGAGGAAACCCAAAATCTGCTAATGCATTTATTTTTTTTTTATTATTATTATTTTTTAAATTTATGGCTGCATTGGGTCTTCGTTGCTGCGCCCGGGCTTTCTCTAGTTGTGGCGAGCAGGGGCTACTGTTTCTTGCGTTGCGCGGGCTTCTCATTCCATGGCCTTCTCTTGTTGCAGAGCACAGGCTCTAGGCATGGAGGCTTCAGTAGTTGTGGCTCGCAGGCTCAAGAACGCAGGCTCAGTAGTTGTGGCGCACGGGCTTAGTTGCTCCGCGGCATGTGGGATCTTCCTGGACCAGGGCTCGAGCCTGTGTCCCCTGCATTGGCAGGCGGATTGTTAACCACTGCACCACCAGGGAAGCCCCTCATTTACTCTTAATGCTTCCCCCTGTTGAGGAAAAACAGGAGGAAAAAAGAAAGGGCAGGGCTTCCTTGGATGCCAGCAGCCAGCAGAGCTGGAAGAGGCAAGGGATGGACTCCTCCCTAGAGCATCCAAGGGAGTTTGGTCCTTCTGAAAAACCTTGATTGCAGCCCAGCTGATGCTGATTTGGGGCTTCCAGCCCCCAGACCCATGAGAGAATACGTTTGTTGTTTTAGGCCACTAAGCTTGTGGGAATTCATCACTGTGTTTAGCAAACCAACACGGGGCTCAATCTTCAACTCATTAGAGACCAGCCCCCCACTTTGATCTGAACACTTCTGGACTCTTCCTATACGGCAGGAGTGCTGTGGGAATTGCACAAAGGACCTTAGTTGTTTTGTATGTGTGGAAACAATCAAGTAGAAAATTATTCACGTTGTTCATAGAATAGCTCATGGATGTTTAGTACGTAAACTATGGAGCATGGATGCACCTCCGTCTAAAAGGAAGGCAGGGAGAATGTTAGCTAGGAATGGTAGCAATAGGCTGGAGCCCTGAATAGTGCCTAGGAAGACAAGGAAGTTATCTGCAAGAGTAAATTAAAACCAAAGCAGGAGGTCACTTTCACCTCAAAATTCCCGAAGGCACACTCATCCTGCTTGTTCACTGGTTCAGACTTCTCAGAGCTCTCTCTCTTTTCACTACAGAAAAAGCTAAAAAGGTAAAAACCAGAAGAAAGACCCTGGCCCTTCCTTTCCTCTCCGCCGTGTTTTGGTTCTTAGACTAAATATAAGAAAGGCAGAGACAGGGGAGAAAAATCAAAAGCCACCCACCTCACCTGTTCTTGGGCCCTAACTGGCCCCAGGGCTATGAAAGAGCAAAGAAAATTCCCCCAGCGCTCCCACCCCACACAAAAGGAGGAATCTCAGCAGCCATATTGGTGCCATGTGACCTCCACCCTCTCAAGTCACAGCTGATAGGTATGTGTTCACCTGACCCAGGAGAACCAATCAGAAGCTGGGCTGGGCTAGGTTCATCTCTCCCAGGTCCTGGGTTGGGCAATGTGGTATCAGGGATTAAGGGGCCACAGGTGAGTGAAGCAGGGGACGTACCTCAGCACAGAGAGAAGGTGACTGCTGAAAGAGGCCGACATGAGGATGAGACCTCAGACATAGCTGTGTCCTGATGACTTTCTGGTCTTTGGTCCTGATGCCTTGGAAAGCCCAGCTGTACTTCTGCCCCTGGGTTCCACAAGAAATGCTGTGTCCTCCCAATAAATTCCCCTTTTAAGGTCGGATCCTAAATGTAGTCCATGTCCTTGAAGGCGGGCCCTGCCTTTGCATCATATCAGGCAGTGCTGGGCCCACAGTGGATACTCCACCTGGTCTCAATTTTGATTTTCACTTTTCTCAGACCAGTTACAGTTCTGAAAAGGGGAGCCACAAGCAGATGATTGAGATAAAGATCGTGTTGGAGCACAACTGTGACTGCAGTGCAGAGCGCTGCCTGGTGTGTGTGTGCAGCTAAGTCAGCTGCATCCACCCACAGATAAGTATGGAGCTCCACAGATATGTGCCAGGGTACTGTTCTGGGTTCTGGGGATAAAGCATGAAGCCCCGCTCTCCATGGGAAGGGTCCTTGCTTGAACAGTGTTTCCCAAAGTGGGTCCCGTGGCCTTGGGTGACAATGACCATGGTCATTTTGGACTGGCTACTTGCACTGGATCTAATCAACTTGAAAGCCACCAGGGAGCCACGTGCACAGAGAAAGCTGGTCTGCAAGAGGAGACTCATGAAGCAGAGGTTCACGGAGAAAACAGTCCTTCATAGAAAGAGATAGTTCTGGGCTCTCCTTAGCCTGGCCTCACTCACTGTCCTATAGGATGCCCCAGGCTACTTTCAATAAAGTCCTATCTTATGCTTAAACGAGTTGCAGTGGGTTTCTGTTGCTTGATGCCAAATGTTCTGAGACGCCTTGGCTCTGGATGAACATGTGTGAGATGGGAAATCTAAACTAAACCCACAACTGTGGAGCAAAACTGAAAATGGGACACAGCTTTATCCCTGGAAATGAATGGATCAATCAAACCACAGGCCATAAATGGGCAGTACACGAAGAGCCCTTCTGAGGATTACTGGTCTCATTTGTTGCCTTAAGGGCCCTGGCCAGGCCCATTTAGCTCCTAGGACAAATTGTGCTGAGTATTTAAGTGTGGAGGTACAAAAGGACAGCCCCTGTTCTGTATGCAAGCACAGAGGGCGAGAGATAGGCTTTCAACTGGGGAGGACTTTGTTTTAATCCAAGCACTGCTGCTTCCTAGAAGGATGATCGTGAGCAAATTATTGGATCCCTCTGAGCCTTCCTCTCTACACCAGCAAAATGGAGTTTCCTAATTTTTTTTTTTTTTTTTTTTTTTGTGGTATGCAGGCCTCTCACTGTTGTGCTCTCTCCTGTTGTGGAGCACAGGCTCCAGCTGCACAGGTCCAGCAGCCATGGCTCATGGGACCAGCCGCTCCGTGGCATGTGGGATCCTCCCGGACTGGGGCACCTGTATTTCCTCTTAATAACAACCACACTGGCGTTTAAGTGAGCCTGGCTAGGCTTACAAATGCACACATAAAGATTACCAACTACCTTCCACAGAGACGGAAGAGGGAAGCTGAAGCTAAAACACCCTGTGAGGGCTTCCCTGGTGGCGCAGTGGTTGAGAGTCCACCTGCCAATGCAGGGGACACGGGTTCGTGCCCCGGTCCGGGAAGATCCCACATGCCGCAGATTGGCTGGGTCTGTGGGCCATGGCCACTGAGCCTGTGCATCCGGAGCCTGTGCTTCGCAATGGGAGAGGCCACAACAGTGAGAGGCCCGCGTACCGCAAAAAAAAAAAAAAAAAAAAAACCCAAACCAAAACAAAAAAAACACCCCGTGGGTAGTCAGAGGAGAGGACCGTCACAGCTCATCCTCCTGTGCCGTGTGCCAGGCATGATCTGAGCACTTGTACACATGTTAATTTATTAAAATACTTCTAACAACCCTATCAGGTTGGGACTACCATCACCCTGCGTACAGACGGAACAAAAGGAAACAGAATATGGTGTCCTCCTTGTGTTCACAAAGCCCGTTAACTGGCAGAGGCAGGACTTGAAGGCCACAGTCCGGCTCCCGAGTCCATGCCATGCTTTACAGCCTCCAACTTCTCACGCTCATTCCTAGAGCCACCTGGGAAGGAGGAACCAGGCAACTAAAGACTGGGTTTGAATCAGACTCCACGTCTGACCAGCCACGTGATCCCGAGCAGGGGGCCTCGCCTCTCTGAGTCTCAACCTGGCTCCCTTGCAAAATGGGCACATTAATGGGAACGTCAGCCTTCAGCAACGCTGTGACGAGTATCAGTGTAGCAGGTGTGAACGGGCTTTGTAAACTCTGGAGTGTTCTGTGAGGTATAAACTACCCTCTATTCTCATTAGAGGGAATTCATTTCATAACCTGCTCCTGGCTCTTGAACTTGGCTGTGCATCCAGTCAGTGCTGGATGATCTGGAACCAACAGCTGGTCTATTTATGGCTGAAAACCCACAGGTCATAGGAAGACAGCAGCACCGGAGCCCCTGGGTGGCCACAAAGATAAGGTTCGTGTCTTGAGGACCGATGACATGGTGGTCACTGAAGGAACAGGCCCCTCCTGCCCCTTCCACTAGTGACAACTGAAAACTTTGGTTTCCCCAACACCCCGATCCAAGATCAACCCGACTCTTTGCCCAATGTTGGAGAAGTACCGGCGTGTCCTGCAGCACTGGCTGGCCCCCTCTGACTGTGTGTTGCCTCCTTCCACAGATCAGTGCCCTACAGCAAGGCTACAACCAGGTGCTGTGCCAGACCCTGTCTGAGAGAAAATTAGAAATCACCTCCCTGAAGCACGAGGCCGAGAACTTAAGGAGGGAGGCCGCCATCACGTCAGGTGAGGCCCTTCTGCATTCAGGCCTCAGAGCTTTTGCCCTCCCCCTGCAGACATCACCAGTCAACCAGCACACCTGTGCCCGTGACCTGGGTGCAGCCTCAGGGATCACCCATGTCGGTGCATTAGAGTTCTCCCTCAGTGGAGGTTTCTTGCCACCCGGTTCCGAGGGCAGGGCCTGGTAAATATTTGAGAGAATGGTATCTCTTGGCTACAAGGTCTCCTGAGCACTGGCCCCACCAGGGAGAACACAGGTCGCCTTGTGGCTTGGGTGGTTCCACAAAGCAGCCTGAGTGCAAACTAGAGCGTGGACAAAATGGGGTCACTCCTTTAAGGCACCCATTGTCTCACACATTTCAGCCGAGTGCACTTGGGCCCAAGAGAAACCATTTTCTAATTTGATCAGAGGTGGTTCCCTGATAAAGGGCTTGGGTTGGGAGAGGGGCAGCCAACGCACAGCTGTGGCTGAGCTTTGATTCCCTGGATTCCTTCATTGCTTCAACATGTTTCTTGAGCTCCTACTAGGTGTCAGGCCCCGTTCCAGGCTCCGGGGAGGGAGAGCCAAGCAAGACAGTCAGATTCCTGTACTCACAGATTCGGGAGGGGGTGACAGACAATAAAAGTAAACGGATGAATAAACAAGCCCACTTCAGAGAGCAGTGCTGCTGTGGAGAAAATAAACTGTGTGTCGTGATGGCCAGCGCTTCAAGGGGGGAGGCCAAGGGGGACCAGCTTAGTGGGTGTGCAACCATGGAACTCAGGTGGGACTTGAACCCGTGGGCTGGGACTCGAACCCAGTCAGAACCCACTATCTTTTAATCGAGATCACGCATGTGGTCTCGGGACTTAATAAACCTCAGGTTCTTTATGTCTCATGCAGAAAGAATTCAGTGAGAGACAAAGTAAGAAGTGGATTTCTTTAGAGAGAAACACACTCCACAGACAGAGTGTGGGCCATCTCAGAAGGCTAGAGGCCCCTAAATATGGGGTGGTTAGTTTTTATGGGGTGGGTAATTTTATTGGCTAATGAGTGGGAGGATTGTGACAACTCTAATATTTTGGGGAAGGGGCGGGGATTTCCAGGAATTGGGCCACAACCCACTTTTTTTTTTTTCCTGTACACAGGCCTCTCGCTGCTGTGGCCTCTCCCGTTGCGGAACCCTGGCTCCGGACGCACAGGCTCAGTGGCCATGGCTCACGGGCCCAGCCGCTCCGCGGCATGTGGGATCTTCCCAGACCGGGGCACGAACCCGTGTCCCCTGCATCGGCAGGCGGACTCTCAACCACCGCGCCACCAGGGAAGCCCCACCACCCACTTTTTGACCTTTATGGTCAGCCTCGGAACTGTCCTGGTACTGGTGGGTGTGTCATTTTGCTCATGTATTACAATGAGTCTGTAATGAGGCTCCAGTCCCCCTGGAAGTCGAATCTTACGCCCCCTTGGACCTAGCTGATTCTAACCAGTTTATGGTGTATCCTCCACGGCTATGTCCTTCTTTTAGAGAGGACCTGTTTCACGTGGGCAAGGACAAGCCAAGGGCAAGAGAGGCTGCAAGG
The DNA here is from genome assembly GCF_964165515.1 of Mesoplodon bidens. NCBI lineage: Eukaryota > Metazoa > Chordata > Mammalia > Artiodactyla > Ziphiidae > Mesoplodon > Mesoplodon bidens. Next base: position 169,685 of record NW_027671342.1, read on the forward strand.
AGTGAACAGGGGATTGTGGGGCTGGGCAGGGTCGGGGGGTCTGGGTTTTATTCCAAGGGTGTTGGGAATCCAGTGGAGGTTTTTAAGCAGAAACTGACATGCCTAGAGACCTGAAGAGGATGGGACCACTCACAGACGAGGGGAGGGAGAGAAGCAGGTGACAGGGAGGAGGCAGTGAGCCTCGGAGGGGCACATCACTCTGAAAGCAGCCGGCGCGTAACAGGAAACATGCCCACAGCTGTAGAAGCCAGACATAGCATTGAGTCGCACGTGAATCCCCATCTCTGTATGAATCTGTGCTTTTCTTCTGCCTCACTCTGCAACTTAATCACACCCAGCCCCACCCCCTGCTGCCCCCAGGTCTCTGCTTATGCTCCTCCCTCACTTGGGATGTCCTCAGATATTTTCTGAGCACCTCCCCCAGGCTAGGTGCTGTTCTGGGCACCAGGAATGGAAGGATGAACTCGCTGGTCCTCACCTTCCTCCCGTATGTCGGCCAGTGAAACCTCATCCAAGCATCAAGCCTGTCTCAGATCCCACCTTCTCTGATCAGGGAGTCGGACAGACCTGGGTTGGGATAACGCTTGAGATGGGCTGGACCCACTCAAAGTGTGGCAAGCCCCAGAGGGATTTCCAAGTAACTGAACTATGTCCTGGAGGCAAAGCTCATTTTTAAAATGAAATTCTGGAGCATTTTGTGCTTTATTTCATAGACATTCTTGATTGATACCTACCACTAAAACTGGGCCTGATGTTCTTTCAAGAAAAGAACGGTAGGAGATAACCCAATACCACTGCATTTATGCACCCTTCTTCCCACTTTTATTCAAAATGATACTACAATGCAATAGGGAAGAGATATGGGGAGATATGTATATGCATAACTGATTCACTTGGTTATAAAGCAGAAACTAACACACCATTGTAAAGCAATTATACTCCAATAAAGATGTTAAAAAAAATGATACTACAGTAATGGAGTAGTTATCTATTGCTGCATAACAAGTTACCCCAAAATGTAATGGATAAAACCCCAACCAATATTTATTATCTCCCCCAGTTTCTGTAGTTCAGGAATTTGAGCGGGGGGTGACTTTGTTCTCATGAGTTGCAGTCAAGATGTTGGCTGGTGCATCAGTCATGTCATCTAAAGCCTCGGGGGGAGCCGGAGGATCCCCCTTCCGAATGGCTGCTCATGTGGCTATTGGCTGGAAGCCTTAGTCCCTCAGCACACATGCTTCTCTCTAGGGCTGCTTGAGTGTCCTCACAACACAGCAGTTGGCTTCCCCCAGAGTGAGTGATTCAAGAGGGAGCAAAGAGGAGGCCACAGTGTCTTTTATGACTCAGCCTGAGAGGAAAGAGTCCGTCATTTCCACAGTATCATATTGGTTACCCATGGCAGCCCTATTCAGGGTGGGAGGGGCTACACAGGGCATGAATTCTAGGCGGCAGGGATCATTGGGTCCATTTTGGAAGCTGGCTGCCGAGAAAAATAATAGGAGCCATGGAACAAACATAATTTAGCCACTTCTTGTTCTTGGGACATACCATCTCATTTGACCCTTACAATAAATCTGTGTGGGACAGACAGTGGGAGGTGAAATAGCTTGTCCAAGACCATGAAGCTAATAAGTGGTAGAGAGGGGTCCAAACTCAGAGGACTGTGAAACCAACCACCCCATCAATAGCGTCCAGCAGTGCCCTCTGCCACACGCCCGTCTCCTGGCCTCTGGAGAAAATTCCTAGACCTTCCCTGTGCTGCGACTTTGTTCCCCAGGCCCATGGTGTGGCCTCTCCTCCCAGCTTTGCCTGGCCTGTGCCCACAAGGGGCCCCCAAAGGTTTCTCCTCTCGCTGGTGCTGACTGCCCCTCATTCTCACTGAAGCCTCAAACCCTGTTCTGTGGACTTTGCTCTCATTCCCATTCCTGCTCTGGGACCCTTGGAAAAAGCCTCCCCAGTTCTAGGCGGGCACCGGTGGTGGCCCAGGCTTGGAAGGTCTTGTCCAAACGTTGGCTGACAGCCATGGTGTTGCCAATAATCCTTCCTGCCTCTTTGACCTCCATGAGTCTTTTGGTTTGGTTTGGTTTGGTTCTTTTACAGAGATGGTGTCATCTTTGCAAAGAGACGTGTTAGTAAAGGATGGTCAAGTTCAACAACTACAACAGGAGGTGAATCAACTGAAAAGTGAGAACAAAGAAAAGGATCACCAGCTCGAAGCCCTCAGCTCCAGAGTGAGTGTCGGGTCATCAGCAAATTGTAGCTGCGAAAAGCAGACACAGTGGAGTCACATGACACATGGTGGTGAGATGAGGCCAGTGCCCAAGGACACAGGGAGGGTAGCTGCTGGGCAGGTGGCCAACTTCTCTGAAGCCTTTCAAAGGACAGCATGTATGTGGCTCAGAATAAGCATAATAGATTTTCAAATCAAGCAAACATTTTCTAACCCCTATTATAAATGAGTTTGTTTAATCCCAGCAACAAACACACCTATGAGCATATACTGCCATTGCCAAGTTTAATATTAAGCAGAATACGATCTCTCTGTGAGCAAGGATGACCACACGGCTGCATCGTGGTCCCAGCACCACTGGTTCTCATAATTGTCTTCAAAGCAGAACGTTTGAAGATCCAGATGCAAACACGCAGACTCTCATTTCTTCCTTAGACTTTAGTGTGTAGAATGTCTCTATGGAAGATGAACGTGGTAGGCAAGCAAAGAGCTTTTTACATGTAACTTTGACTATTTGCAAATCTTGCCTTCAATGCTAACTTTAGAATCCTGACTCTATAGGATAAGATTTCTCAGTATTTGTATGATGTGCCTGTTTCTGTGAGTCAAGGTAAAACCTCAAAGCTTTCATCTCAGGTGGCAACTCAGAGATTCCCAGAGGCTACCCGATAGCTAGGTCTGCATGGGGGTGGGGTGAGAACAGATCTTGAGGTTCCAAGGAAAAGGCACAGTAGGTAATACCTGGTACGTAGTACCATACCCAGTTTGGAGCTGGTGAAAGGCACTGCATGAGCTTTGGGATCAGACAGACCAGGGTCCAATCTCAGAGCTTTCTTTTATTGTAAATTATTTGGCCTCCATTTCCCCATCTGTGAAATGGGGATGACAAAATCGTTTTCTGAGAAGTGGGAGGCTGGTTTTAGTTGTGCTCTTCTGCCTCTGCCCTGGGTTGGCTGCCTGGCCAAGCCCTCTGCATTCGTTTCTCCCAAGCAGAGTGTCTTCCCAGGCATGTGCTATAGCTGTTTAATGTGGTGTGTGTGTGTGTGTGTGTGTGTGTGTTGGGGACGGGAAGGGGATGCAGAGGTGGTGCTAAGTAGAAGGAATCTGCAAAGACAGCACCTGCTTGGCTCGTCTACCTCCTGAAGTGCATTTGGATGATTTATGTCCCCGTTTCCCCTTCCTTGTTGCCCTCGGAATGAGGTCCCTTCTCCTCTAGACTGTGCTGGCCGGTAGCACAAGGGCTCGTCACCACCAAGGGTACTGCTCTTGTGAACATTTGAGATGCCTTTTTTTTTTAATGACATACATCATGTGTGTTAATTTTAGAAAAATAAGTAGATGACATTGAGAAGAAAAAATAAAAAGAGAGGAGAGGAAATGCTACCTTGAGAAATCAGTGTTAATATTTTCATGTATGTTCTTCCAGTCTTATTTCTATATATTGCCTAGAAATCAATCAATCAATCATTTTATAGTGAATTTATTCTATGCACCTTTTTAAAATTTTTAAATACTTACTATTTTCCCGTGCTAATAAATCAGCGCTCTTATCATTCGTCTTAAAAGCTACATACTTTCTCCTGGATGTACCCAGTGTTATAAAGTGGTCTGCTGTGCTAAACAACACTTGGGTTGTTTCCTCATTTTATTTTTATTCCACAGTTACTGACAATTCTGTGAAGAGCATCCTTGAAACTACAGATTTACTTATTTCTCCAGTCATTGTCCTTAAGGTACATTCCTAAAGTGGGAATTGCTGGGTCAAAAGAAGGCACATCCATCCTTATGCACTTAATGCCTGTTGCCGAGACGCCCTCGGGCAAGACAGCTCCGTTTTCCCCTCCACACCAGTCGGGGCAGTTGTGTTTTTGAGATGCAACCTGCACAAGAGCCCTAAGATGGACCCCAGCTCTCTGGCTCGGCCCCCTGCACCCTCACCCGTCACAGCGTGAAAACATCCCAATTCCTGCACCCTAAGTACCCAGAGTCTACAAAGCTGGATTTCCCCTGAAGTGAAGTTTGCTGGCTTTTGAAGAGGAATTTAGGCGCTCTATTCCTCAGAACTCATGAGAGGGTGAACTGGGAATGACTGCAGGATCCCGTGCTCCCATCACACAAATGGTCTCGCCTCTCAGAATTCAGAGGTGTGATTGGGTTATACAGCAGGAAACACTCCTGGGCGTGAACACAGGTACTTGGGACCCCCAGCCAAGCCCCGGTGGCCTTGTCAATTTTATGCACAGTGCTCAGTGCTGAAAGAAGAGTTACAGAAGGAAGATGCCTAGAAGGAGAACTGGGAAGCCCAAGAGAAAGAGTTAAAACTCTGCAAAACCGTGCGTTGAACTTTCTGACCCCTAGGTGTCCACTGAAAGCCTAGATTATGGCCTTGAGGGTTTTGGACGGGTTCCATGGCCCATTAGGTAGCACAAGCTCTGGGGCTTTCTGGGTGTTTGTCTGTTAATGTAGTCTCCTAATGCTTTGATTTGCTAGCCTCAAAGAGATGGGTGAAAAGACCATGGAAAACACACTCTCCCCAGATTTTCTGGGCAGTTGGCTCAAGGCCCCTCATCAGGATTCCCCTGGGGAAAGGGACGAGAGGTGGCCACCGTATGCTGCTAGAAATTCACCGTGGTCCCTACCCCTGGACTTGTAATGCCCAGACTTTCATGATCCACTGTCACAAGTTTTATCACAGCCCTGAGCACTGTTATTAACACAACTCTTCTTGAAGTATTTTTGCTTAAATACATTCAATTTTACAACAATTCATAAAAACAAAATAAAAAGCAAATGTATCACTGGCCTTGTATGGAAGGTGAACATAAAAATCAATACAGTGAAAAGATGACCACTCAGTGTAAATGTTCACCCCCTGTACAGGCCCGAACCCTCGTGCACATCACCAGGCATACGTTTTCCATCCGTTGGGAAGGACGGTGCCTGGGACGGGGGGAGGAGACGTGTGTTCTTCTCTCTGTCAGGAGCACACTTCTCTGCCTCAAATGAGATAAAAATGTCATTGTTCTTTTCTTCCAAACTGTGCCCATTGTGTCTTCCAAACAGCCCTTATTTAGATTGAACTCAAAAATGTGCCCCAAGGAAAGAGACTCTAATGAGTGGATAGGTATCTTGTACTGTTTAATCCAGGATCCATGCTGATCTTCAAAAGAAACTCAAATTTTCCCTCACCCAGCCCTTTCATTGCATCCGTTGAAAGAAAATCTACTTTGCCTCAAAGATGTGGAATTGTCCCCCAAGGGAAGGAATGAAGCGAATCCCAGACTAGGTTTCTGCCTTAATGAACCGGATGAAATGAGTTGTGAAGTTGACTTCCCTGTTGTTGGAACTCTTTCAGCAAATCCATGACATGGAAAAAGAAATGAGGAAGCTCAGGGTGGAGCTGAAAAGGAGCAGTACCGAGCAGAGCCTGATCTCTATGACGCTGTGGGAAAAGAGCAAGGTATGGCAGGGACAGGTCGGCCTGGGAACCACTCTGGGGCAAGCACACCACCTGCATCATCTCTGTTCATCCTCACAATGACCCCATGCGGTCTATACTGGTATTCACCCCACTTTACAGTCGGGAAAACTGAGGCTCACAGAGGTGAAGGAAGTTATCCAAGTTCACTTGCATAAAGTAGTTGTGGCAGAACTTGAATCCAGGTCTGCCTGACTCCAAAGCTCCTATGTGTAACCACAACCCTAGACTGCCTTCAGATATTAATTGTGAAATTATCTAAGAAAGAATTGATCCATTAAATCAAGTTTGCCAATGATGTTGTTCCAACTTAAATTCTCATATTGATTTTTTTTTGGCTTTTTGTTCCATCATTGAGAATGTTTTTAAAAATCTCAACATGTTTGTCATTTGTGTGTTTCTTCTTTTAATATGAACGATGTTTGCTTTATATATTTTGAGGCTGTGTTACTAGGTGGATATGAATTTAGAATCCTAATACTTCCTGTAGAGCAAAACTTTAGATCATCATGAAATGTCCCTTTTCATCTCTAGTAGTGTTTCTCCCTTAACGTCTCCTTTGTCATTTAGCTTCATCACTGGCTTTCTGTTGGTTAGAGTTTTCATACCATATCTTTTTCATATGTTCTCTGTCAATTTTTGTCTTAAGGTTTAGACATATGCCTTCAAATAGCGTATCATTTTTACAAAATCCAGTTTGACAATCTTTGACTTTTAGTCCATTTATATTATGTAATTACTCGTGTACTGGGGTTTAAATCTACCTTCTTGCTCAATACCAGTTGTACCATCTGTGCTATGTTCCTTTTCCTCTCCTTTCTTGCCTCCTTCTGAGTGGATGGTTTTCTCTTATTCCACTTTCCCCCTCTATTAGCTTGGAAATATTTCACTTTTTTACTATTCTTTTAGTAATAGTAAGACAATAGCATTCATCCTTGACTCACCAAAATCACACATTAATTAAGTTTTTCACTCTTCTACTATTCTCTTAGTAGTCATCCTGAAGACTACAATATGCATTCTTTTTTTTTTTTTTTTTTTTTGCGGTACGTGGGCCTCTCACGGTTGTGGCCTCTCCCGTTGTGGAGCACAGGCTCCGGACGCACAGGCTCAGTGGCCATAGCCCACGGGCCCAGCCATTCCGCGGCATGTGGGATCCTCCCGGACCGGAACACGAACCCATGTCCCCTGCATCGGCAGGCGGACTCTCAACCACTGCGCCACCAGGGAAGCCCTATCCTGTGGTTTTTAAGTATCCCTGCACACTCTGCCTGTCTCTAGAGTATTAAGTCCAGTTGCGCTGTTTTTACCTCTTTGTTTATTGAGATTATTATTTACTTGCATTAAAATGTACCAGTTTCAAAGGTACAGTTTGATTAATTTTGGTAATTGTATACCAGGTGTAACCACCACCACGACCCAGATATAGAAAAGTTACTTACCCTTTAAAAGTTTTCCATCCCAATTTGCCCCAATTCAGTTTTGAGACACTTTATTGAGTTTTACTGCTTTCTCTAACATCGACTCTCCGGGTGATTTAGGAAAGTCACTTTACCTCTCTGGATGTGTTTTTGCTTTTATAACATGAAAAATGCCAGAACAGATGTGTTACCAAGGGCCCTTGCAATACTTTCAGAAAATGAGGGGGTAGGGTAAGGGCGGGAATCTCAGCCTTGCGTCCTCATTCTTCACACAGCACACGCATGTGGCAGATCCTAGTGGGAAAAGCCTGTGGTCGCATCAGAGAGAATTCGGTTTCCATCTCCTCTCTTGCTAGTGTGTATGTAACCTTTTGTAAGCATCAGCTTTCTCATCTCCAATATCAGGCTTATTAACAAGGTCTATTTGTTTACTGTTGTGAGGATGAATTGAGATGCACCGGCAGCCTTAAATGTTAGTTGGTATTTGTATTATGGCATAATAGAAAGGCACTGCATTCAACCATCTCAGTTACTACACGTTTATGCAGGCTGATTCTCACAGCCAAAACAGACGCACAAAGTACACCCACCCATTTACATACGTGGGGAAGCCCGAAGCCTCCCTTGCCTGCCTTCCTTACGGGGCTCAGAGAAAAGCTGCGCATGCGTGCGCGTGCTTCCAAAGCGCCTCGCTAGGGGGCGGAATGGGAAACAGGAAGTTTTAAAGCCTGTCGTACAAGCGCGACGTAAAGCGGGTCTGCTTTATGGCACCCTGCTTCCGCCGTAAAGCGCCTTTGGCAATCCCGCGTGAGTGGGTTGAGGAGACGACTGCCAGGTGAAAAACGCGATTCTTGGAGGTTGGCTGACTTGACGTCTTCCCCTTGGGCAAACGCGGGAGCCGGAGCCGGAGCCGGAGCCGGAGCCAGAGCCAGCTGCTCAACTCCCTAACTAAAAAGCAGAAGCATCATCTAAGGGATTTCGGCGAGGAGCATCCCTTCTATGACAGGTATGGAGAGGCAAGGCTGGGACCGGCGCTGCCGGCGTCCTTTCCCGGTGGGAGCCCGCGTGTCCCCGCGTTTGGTCCGCCGGTGCCCCGGGGGTAGTGACAGGGCAGCTCCCGCCGCGTGCCACGCTGCCCCGGCGCCGGCCTAGCTCGCCCGGGGATCCTGGCGGCTTCCCGCCTGAGATGGGGTTCTTCGCCGGTCTTCCTACCCTTTGTTGAGCCTGTAGTTTTATGCTAGACGGCACGCCTCCTGTGTGGCGACTGGGCAGAGGTTTTATAAGCTTGTGTTCGTTTTCTATGTTTTTAAAGAATTGCTTGGGGGCTTCCCTGGTGGCGCAGTGGTTAAGAATCCTCCTGCCAAGGGAGGGGACAGGGGTTCGAGCCCTGGTCCGGGAAGATCCCACATGCCGCGGTGCAAGTAAGCCCGTGCGCCACAACTATTGAGCCTGCACTCTAGAGCCCGCGAGCCACAACTACTGAGCCAGGGTGGTGCAACTACTGATGCCGGCGAGCCTAGAGCCCCTGCTCCGCAACAAGAGAAGCCACCTGTCGCCGCAACTAGAGAAAGCCCGGGCGCAGCAACGAAGACCCATAGCAGGCCAAAATAAATAAAGAAGTTAAAAAAAATAAAAAAAGAATTGCTTGGGACCCTCGACATCACCTATCTATTCAATGACCATGAGGAAACTAATGTTTGGGTAGTTGTGGGTTCCTCTCTAAGTGTCCAGACTCTCAGTTATGATCTTAGTGCTCATCCCCCCCCTTTGGGCTGCTTTATCAACAGTTAGAGGGATAGTCTACTTAAGAAATTTGCTAGAAAAGGTGAACCCCGAGGGCTTTTATTTGCCAAAATTTCCCATCTTTTGGATGAGAGCCTGTTACTGTGTGACTGTAGTATTTGTCATGTGGTCTTGTTAGACTTTTTCATTCGTCTCTTATTATGTATTTGGCATATCCTTCCAAAACCTGTCCAAATGCATATGGAGTTTTTACTTGACAATAGATATAATGTATTTATAACGGTATAGTCTGCCATGTTCATTTAAAGTTGTATCATTAGACTTTTCCTAATTGCTACCTACTAGTAGTTAAAGTTTAACATTGCCTGTTTCTTCTCAGGGTTTCCAGAAAGGAAGCAAAACCAAGACTTGTCAACTGGTAATGCTTTATACCTTCTTTATGATAGTAGATTCTGGACTGTTACTTTTAAGATTATATATGGTACTAAAGTTTGGCTACATTTCCACTCTCTTTGATTTTAGATGTAAGCTATATTTTAGTAATATTGCTTAGTTTTAAGTGCAGATGTCTGTTAAAATGCCATTGTGATAACTAATATAGTATAGAGTATGAAACTGTCCTGAGAGATTAGCCTGTTAGAACCTGTTAAGGAGGCTTACCAGAGGGCTCTTGGTGAATCCTAAGAGGGAATGTCATGTTTGCTTAACATAAAATAGAGTGCAAAATCATCAAAGGTCTTATTTCATTACCACAGACTCAGAAATAAAGTACACTTTTTTGTTGTAAGTTTTCCTGTTGCTCCTTTAAAGGTGCCAAATGTCTGACACATAGGTTAGATCGCCTTATAACCTAAAGCTCCATGTGTTTAGTTTGCTGTCTTCCCATGTGGAACATGAGCAGTTCAAAGAAGAGGAAGCGCTTCTAGAATCATAGCTAGATTAGCTGTTTGAAACAAATTTGGTGCTCGGTCTGGTTGAATAGATAGGATTCCATATTTTCAGAAAAGCTAGTTTTTATTTAGAAAAGTCTGAACTTGGTTCCACTGTGGGCCTGATGATAGTCGTGGGGTAGCAACAAGAACAGTATAATTTTTGTTTTTAAAATCCCCATTTTCCTTTTAGTCAGAGAGTTTATAGATACTTCAAGTTCTGAAAGTGAAGCATAGAGTGAACCAGAACAAGTTTCTGGTTACAACAGACTACTTGCCACATTAAAGGATGTCTCCAAGGAAGATGAGGAGGAGGAAGAGGAGGAAGACAGTGTTCTAGATGAGACAGAAATGAATCTTGAAGATGGCGAGAGTGACGTCATTGTGGAGGAAGAGATGGCAGTGGAGTCCACTGACATGCAGAAGAGTGAGTGTCTCTGATGTGGGTTTATCATCTTTGCAGGGACCACAGACAGATTGCCCCAGGGGCAGGGTGCCTTGTACCACAGAGCTGGGTGAAAGCACATGGATTCAAAGCAGAGATTCTTAACATTGTTGGGCTCTGTGATATCTTCAAGAATCTGATGAAAACACAGGACCCTGTGGCCATAAAAATGCAGAAATGACATTTTTGCTTATGATTTCCAGGATTTCATCAATCCTACTTCAAATTCCCCTGATTGGGAGGAAAGGGAACATAATTCTGTTTTTGTAATGGTCTCAATTTATGAAAGAGATTATTGTTCCTGCCTTAGAGGAACCAAGTTTAATGGAAGATAGACATAAAATATACAAAACTTTTCAAGCATCAAATCTGAATGGAACCGATAAATATAAGGTGTTAAAGAGATGCAAAGTGGTCACATGCTGCCAGGGTAAACGAGGGGAGGCTTCAGAGAAGAGCTGGGACTGAAAGCTGAAAGGGACTCTGTCTCACTCAGACATCTAGGTGACTATTTTTTAAAAAATTATCATTAATTTATTTATTTCTGGCTGCATTGTGTCTTTGTTGCAGTGCGCCGGCTTCTCACTGTGGTGGTTTCTCTTGTTGTGGAGCATGGGCTCTAGGCACGTGGGCTTCGGTAGTTGTGGCACACGGGCTCAGTAGTTGTGGCTCACGGGCTCTAGAGCACAGGCTCTGTAGTTGTGGCGCACGGGCTTCGTTGCTCGGCGGCATGTGGGATCTCCCCAGACTAGGGCTTGAAACCACGTCCCCTGCATTAGCAGGCGAATTCTTAACCACTGTGACACCAGGGAAGTCCCCATAGGTGACTTTTTAATTTAACTTTAAAATCAACTTTATTGAAGTATGAATTACATTCAACAAGGTGTACCCATTTTAAGCATGTAATTTGATAAGTTTTGACAAATGTGTATATCTATATTGTCATCGCCAAGGTCAAGATACAGAACACTTCCAATACCTGCAACAAGTTCCTTCTTATCCTTTTACAGTCAGTTTCCCAGGCCTGGCATCAGGCAACCACTGACATGCTTTCTTTCACTATGTATTAGTGTTTCCTATTCTAGAAATTCATATGAATGGAAGCATACAATAAGTACCCTTTTGCACGTGGCTTCTTTGGCTCCTCATGTTGTTGTGACTCATCCGTGTAGCTCATATTAGTAATTCATTTCTTTTTATTACTGGAATAGTAGTCCATTGTCTGAATATATCTGGGTAACTTTTTATATTCTATTATCTTAATGCCTACTTGCCTTACTGTATTTTTTTCTATACTTTGTGGTGTCACACACCATTCTTAGTATTTTCATTCATCACTTGTACTCGGATAAAGAAATCGTTGCCTCAGACTTAGGGATTGTTTTAATTTTGTTGGTTTTCCAGTTTTCTTTCATGTTTTAGGTTTTTAAAAATGAAAAGTTTGGCTTTTTAAATTATAAAAGTAATATATATTTACTGTAAAAATTTAAGAGGGTAATATAGTTAACGTATATCTCCTCCACCGTAGGATGAACACCTTTAACATTTTATAGAACCTTCCAGACTACTTTTTTATGGATATATGAGTGAATATATATTTGTGTGTATGTGCATAATGGCCTCATACATTTCTGTAAGTTACTTTTTTCTAAAAAAATCCATATGTACCACATTGTAAAAAAGAGAAGGAAGACGGCATTCATGATTACTGGGCTGGCAGGGTAGGGGACAGTTGCATGCTGGGGGTGGCTCTCGTACTGGCTCTTCCACTCTTCACACTTGTGCTCGGCCAGGGCCAGGGACCGCTGAGGGAGATCAGAGGAGAGGGTGGTGCCTTGGGGGTTCCGGGGAGTTGTGCAGCTGGCTCCCTTGCCACCCAGACTGCCCCAGGGTTCCTAGCCCCAAGGATTATGGAGCATCCCCACACCTGTTTGCTCTGCAGTTGCTGTTCTGCACGCATTTTCTCCTCCAGCACTTTCTGCAGTGTCTCCTTGGCCTTCTGCTCATAGCTGTTTTCCTGGTCTTCCATCCGTAATAGCAACTTATTCATTCCCCAAGAACTGTATTTCTGTAAATTTGAGGCAATTCAACAAATACACATTGACCTACTGTGTGCTAAAGCCTGAGCAGGGATACAGAAATGAAAAGAAATTGGTCCTTGCCCACAGGGCAGAGACGTCAGTAATCTGGTGGACCTTCGTCCAGGCTGGAGGCAGGCAGGGAGAGTCCCTCAGGTGATGTGAGAGGTGAGTGGGGATAAAAAACTGCCCTGGGCATGCTGGGCCTCCTCCCCTAGGCCTTCCACAGGCATTTGGACTCCGACATTTCCAAAGGGAAATCATCTTTCTAAACCTGCTCCTATCTCAGTGGCCAGCATCACCCCCCACCCAGTCTCCCAAACCCTAAACCAGGGAATCATCTTTGATTTCTCTCTCACCTTCTTCAAGGACTCAGTTCCTCATCAAGCTCTGTCAAGTCAGCGTCTTTAACGGCTCCTTCGTTACCTGTATCCTCTATCCCTACCGCCACCTCCTTAGTTCAGACCCCAGTGACACTATTATATGGTTTATATAGAGACTATGTGTTATCTTCATGCCTTGCCTCCCTCCAAACCCTTTTCAGTCCTGCAGCTAGAGGGTTCTTTCTAAAACTTAAATCTGATCCCATCACAACCTGCTTAAATCTCTCAGTGGTTCTCAGTGTTCTAAGAATCAGGTCCAAACTCCTTGGCATGGTTCCTACTTACAAGCCCAGACTTTCATCTCATGCTGCCTCCACGCAAGCTGAACTGCTTGTAGGTCCCCAAAGCACTGTGCTTTTCAGCCTCTGCCTTTGCCCATAAAGCTTCTTCTGCTTAGAGTATCGTGACCCACGCTTCTCACCTGGTTAACTTCTACCCATGTTCAAGATTCAGCCCTAGAATCATAAATTCTGATAAACTTGGCCAACCATACCTACCCCCCGACTCTTTATGGATTAGGCAGTTTTACTGGTGTTCACATAGTATCTCTATTTCTGATCTATTGACTCATCTGTCTCCTTTAAGGGATTGTAAACTCCTTTGAGGCAGGGAGCATTTTTATTTTTGTATTTTTTGTATTTTATTTATTTATTTATTTTTTATTAGTTTCTGCTTTATAACAAAGTGAATCAGTTATACATATACATCTGTTCCCACATCCCTTCCCTCATGCATCTCCCTCCCTCCCACCCTCCCCATCCCACCCCTCCAGGCCGTCACAAAGCACCGAGCTGATCTCCCTGTGCTCTGCGGCTGCTTCCCACTATCTATCTACCTTACATTTGGTAGTGTATATATGTCCATGCCTCTCTTTCGCTTTGTCACAGCTTACCCTTCCCCCTCCCCATATCCTCAAGTCCATTCTCAAGTAGGTTTGTGTCTTTATTCCCATTTTACCCCTAGGTTCTTCATGACATTTTTTAAAAATTCCATATATATGTGTTAGCATACGGTATTTGTCTTTCTCTTTCTGACTTACTTCACACTGTATGACAGACTCTAGGTCTATCCACCTCATTACAAATAGCTCAGTTTCGTTTCTTTTTATGGCTGAGTAATATTCCGTTGTATATATGTGCCACATCTTCTTTATCCATTCATCCGATGATGGACACTTAGGTTATTTCCATCTCCGGGCTATTGTGAATAGAGCTGCAATGAACATTTTGGTACATGTCTCTTTTTTTTTTTTTTTTGTTTTTTTTTTTTACTTTTTATTTTATATTGGAGTATAGCCGATTAACAATGTTGTGATAGTTTCAGATGCACAGCAAAGGGACTCGGCTATACATATGCATGTACCCATTCTCCCCCAAACTCCCCTCCCATCCAGGCTGCCACATAACATTGAGCAGAGTCCCCTGTGCTATATAGTAGGTCCACTGGTTATCCATTTTTTTTTAAGTTTATTTATTCATTTTTTTAATTAGTTTCTGCTTTATAACAAAGTGAATCAGTCATACATATACATCTGTTCCCACATCCCTTCCCTCATGCATCTCCCTCCCTCCCACCCTCCCCATCCCACCCCTCCAGGCGGTCACAAAGCACCGAGCTGATCTCCCTGTGCTCTGCGGCTGCTTCCCACTATCTATCTACCTGACGTTTGGTAGTGTATATATGTCCATGCCTCTCTTTCGCTTTGTCACAGCTTACCCTTCCCCCTCCCCATATCCTCAAGTCCATTCTCAAGTAGGTCTGTGTCTTTATTCCCGTTTTACCCCTAGGTTTTTCATGACATTTTTATTTTTTTTTAATTCCGTATATATGTGTTAGCATACGGTATTTGTGTTTGTCTTTCTGACTTACTTCACACTGTATGACAGACTCTAGGTCTATCCACCTCATTAAAAATAGCTCTGTTTCGTTTCTTTTTATGGCTGAGTAATATTCTGTTGTATATATGTGCCACATCTTCTTTATCCATTCATCCGATGATGGACACTTAGGTTGTTTCCAGCTCCGGGCTATTGTGAATAGAGCTGCAATGAACATTTTGGTACATGTCTCTTTTTGAATTATGGTTTTCTCAGGGTATATGCCCAGTAGTGGGATTGCTGGGTCATATGGTAGTTCTATTTGTAGTTTTTTAAGGAACCTCCATACCGTTCTCCATAGTGGCTGTACCAATTCACATTCCCACCAGCAGTGCAAGAGTGTTCCCTTTTCTCCACACCCTCTCCAGCATTTATTGTTTCTAGATTTCTTGATGATGGCCATTCTGACTGGTGTGAGATGATATCTCATTGTAGTTTTGATTTGCATTTCTCTAATAATTAATGATGTTGAGCATTCTTTCATGTGTTTGTTGGCAGTCTGTATATCTTCTTTGGAGAAATGCCTATTTAAGTCTTCTGCCCATTTTTGGATTGGGTTGTTTGTTTTTTTGCTATTGAGCTGCATGAGCTGTTTATAAATTTTGGAGATTAATCCTTTGTCCGTTGCTTCATTTGCAAATATTTTCTCCCATTCTGAGGGTTGTCTTTTGGTCTTGTTTATGGTTTCCTTTGCTGTGCAAAAGCTTTGAAGTTTCATTAGGTCCCATTTCTTTATCTTTGTTTTTATTTCCATTTGTCTAGGAGGTGGGTCCAAAAGGATCTTGCTGTGATTTATGTCATAGAGTGTTCTGCCTATGTTTTCCTCTAAGAATTTGATAGTTTCTGGCCTTATATTTAGGTCTTTAATCCATTTTGAGCTTATTTTTGTGTATTGTATTAGGGAATGATCTAGTCTCATACTTCTACATGTCCCTGTCCAGTTTTCCCAGCACCACTTATTGAAGAGGCTTTCCTTTCTCCACTGTACATTCCTGCCTCCTTTATCAAAGATAAGTTGAGCATATGTGCGTGGGTTTATCTCTGGGCTTTCTATCCTGTTCCATTGATCTATCTTTCTGTTTTTGTGCCAGTACCACACTGTCTTGATTACTGTAGCTTTGTAGTATAGTCTGAAGAGGGAGCATTTTTAAAAAAATAAAATTATTTTTGTAGGCTTGGGGATCTGAACAATAGTCAGTAAAGTCAAGTTTTAAAAATTAATACATTTGTATTTTTAGAATTTCTCCTGGCTTCAAGGTCAAAAAGACAAAGACACAAGAGCAGCTTTGCAAATTCACTGGGGGTCTTGCCTTTCCAGTGCTTTTCATCTTTACGCCCTGTGATTTTTGGGAAAGCAGGAGCCTTTTACTGTCGCTTCTGGGTTACCCAACTGGGTAAGAGATAGTCTAGATAATGCAGATTTAGAGTTCAATATCAAATCATTTCCATTTAGCTTTGGAATCATCTGAAAATTTGGATTTAAATGTTGAGTGGGTCTTATGTTCTTGGAATTGTCATTAGAAACCAGACACAGGAGTTACTGGTTGAGATCATACATGGTTATGTCCAGGTTATTGGACTTAACCATGCTGGTCACTGACCAGCTTTATCCCCCATTGAAAATGAGTAGACTGGCATTCTGGATTATATGTCAGTCTCTTATGAGCTTGGTTGGCATTACTGAAAAAATAAAAGTTGTGGATCTGCAAACCCATAGACTCTATAGACTATGTTTCCCTGCAGAATTCTAACTACATGGCCACCTTATCTTCCTGACATCGAGTGGGAGCAGTCTGGCTGGTCCATCTCGTTCTCTTGATCTTGAGTCCTCTGCAAAAGACATCCCCCTTTTCTGCACCAGCACATACGTCACAGCCCTGAAGAAAGTGTAGACATCTGAGATACGTTAACAGTGGGGAAGGGCTGATATCCCGTGAACAGACACATAGATGCCTGTTAGACCTGGAAATTGAAAACCAGAGAGGCGGGGCCACACTGGTTTTGGCCCAGGCCACCAGCCACTGGTGTTCCCAGCAAAATGTTCCCAATGTGGGAGTTTGAGGAAGCAGGGAAAGGCAGGTGGTGTGAGTTTATTAGGACTTGAGGCCCTCAGCCTCGCACTGAGGCCAGCTGAACCCCCAGAGCGTGCTTCCTGCCCTCCTATGGGCTGCTACTCCTAAAGGTACTTGGTTTCAACAGTTATTTGTGCATCAGGTTAAAGACTGAAGGGAGAGGGAACTGCAAGCCTAAATTCTTCATATCATACGCCACCTCCCTTTCTCTTCTTATTATATAAGCAATTCATGTGAAAAACAAATAAGGCAAGCCAAACAAAACAAAATTACCTGAAATCTTGCTATCCAAAAGTTACCATTAGTATTTTGGTGTATACGTGTTCCAGATTTTTCTTTATTTTTAACCCTTCATTAAGGCCATTGTAGTCTTGACAGATGATGCTGGCACAAGCACTTAAGATGAGGCTCCTCTTTTTAAAATACTGTATTTGCATTTGGCTTAATTTGTCTCAGGCCCTGCCTTGCCTGGTCCCCAGCATGGTGTTTTCTGCTGCAGTCTCTGTAAATTGGAGTTGGGGTGATGGGGCGGTCAGGCAGGGCTGTGTGTATCTGTGTCTGTATGAGGGAGGGCGGGCACACTTTCCAGTGTTTCTGAGCAACAAGTAGGCACTCACTGCAGTTTCCTATCCCTCAGGCCTGGGCTGTGGAGACAGGGGAAGTACCAGGAAGGGGTGGACGACCCCGACCCAGCTAAATGGAAGGCCCAGCTCCGCTGTGCGCTCAACAAGAGCAGGGAATTCAACCTGATGTACGACGGCACCAAGGAGGTGCCCATGAACCCAGTGAAGATATATCAAGTGTGTGACATCCCCCAGCCCCAGGGCTCTGTCATTAACCCAGGTGAGGCCCCAGCTGCTGGGGAGAAGGTGGACAGTGTGCCAGGTTCCCGGCTGGACCCTTAAAGCGATCGATAGTCGACTTGAAAGTCGCCTCGCTTACAAAGTTGAAGACTGGTAAATAAAGCAAGAAATGCTGTCCCTAGAAAGAACCCAGAGAACAAAAGATATAAACTCAGCACAGTCTTCCTGCCCACCCAGTGGAACAGTAAAGCATTAGAAAGAAGAGGGGGTATTGAGTTCTATAAAAAATAACTTCTCTTGGGACTCAACACTGAGAAGAGAGGCCAGGTAGTTTAGAAGAAGGAGGGCTTAAAACTTAGAAGGTCTGAGTTATAAACCTCGGTCTTTCCATTTCACTACTTGTGGGACATTGAATCAAGTCATTCAACGTTTTGAGCCTCAGCTTCTTCCACTATAAAATCTGGGTTCTCATCTTTCCTGCGTATTTCAAAGGCTGTTCTAAGAATCAATTGCCATGACATTATGAAGGCTATTAAGTTCTCTTTATAAATGATGGGTAAGTGATCATTTAATTTGTATGGTATTTTTCCTAGGAGAATACCACCTGATCCCTATATTTACTCAATGTTGAGCCAGTTCCGACTAAGAGCCAGATAATTTAGACTTGACCTCCAGTGAATCTAGTGAGGCTCTGCCATGAGGGAAGGGTCTGTCTTCACAGTAAGCTTACAAAGGAGAGAAGCTGTGCTCCTTGGGTCCTTAGAAGGGATGCGAATGTGTAGAAAGGGGTTTAGAGTAGGAATTAAAAGGTTTCTAGGAGAAGGGAGTACGCTCTGCAGCTCCTGGATAGGGGAGGGGATGAGAGCTTGCACTGGGGCTCCGTAGGAGGAGCTGGGAGTGGGGTGAACACCCTTGGTTCCCACTCTTTGGCATTGAGGGTGCACACTGAACCCAAGGAACCTCTGTGCTGGCAGTGCCTAGCTTGAACAGTGGGTCAGCTGCAGGGATGACAGTGCAACGTGAGCGCCTCACTTTTGACCTTTGTGTGTGTGTGTGTGTGTTTCTCGGGTAGGATCCACTGGATCTGCTCCTTGGGATGAGAAAGATAATGGTGTGGATGAAGAAGATGAGGAAGGTGAGCTGGACCAGTCACAGCACCACGTTCCCATCCAGGACACCTTCCCCTTCCTGAACATCAATGGTGAGTGGGGTGGGGGGTGGGACCGAGGCATGGAGAGGATGTAAGGGGCTTTGATTTTGCAACCGTTGACACCATATCCACCATTGCACTGGGAGCAGCGACCAGGCCCTGGGGCCAGGCTGCCAGTCTGTTAGCAAGTAGGAGTCATAGGCAAAGGCACTCCTTAGGCATAGTTATCCCAGTGGGGTGGCTTCTAGGCAGAGAGAGCATCTTCTGAATCTTACGTGATAATTCAGAGAAATTAAAAAATTAAACTCGTTCTCCATCCCGCATACAAATACACAAGCTGTTACAAATTTTGCTGATTTCCTTCAGGCCAAGTGCAGGGATCCTTTTCGTGAATTGTAGGCAAACTCTTCTGCTATTTCCCTCGGTACAAATTTTCTGTCACTGCCTTAACAGCCTCTGCTAAGGCCGTATCATGGGAAACTTGTGGCTCTACAGCTCTTAATACTAGGCTCTGATACAATTTCTCTACTAGAGACTTTTATCTTTTTTAAATTTATTTATTTATTTTTTTATTTTTTGTGGTACGCGGGCCTCTCACTGTTGTGGCCTCTCCCATTGCGGAGCACAGGCTCCGGACGCGCAGGCTCGGTGGCTGTGGCTCACGGGCCCAGCCGCTCCGCGGCATGTGGGATCTTCCCGGGCCGGGGCACGAACCCGTGTCCCCTGCATCGGCAGGCGGACTCTCAACCACTGCGCCACCAGGGAAGCCCTTTCTTTTTTTAAAATTGACTTTTTGAATTCAGCTTCCCAGGAAAGATGCGTTTAGAGGTTGGAGGGTCCCTGTGAGACAGAGCAGGTGCTGCACCTCCCATTGCACGTTCTGAGGATGCTCAACCACAAGGTGAACTGCTCTTCCACAGCATCTTCCCTTGAACTTTTCACTGACATGCTCCTAGTCATATGACTTGCATTCAGTTGAGTAGCTTTTCACTACTTTTCTAAGTTCCATCTGGCTGCTAGGGTCAAAGGAGATACTTTTGCCACCTAGAAAATTTAGTATATGAAGAGGATTCCTGTAGGATTTTGGAGTGCCCTTCCCTAGGTGATGCCCCTTCTTTTGAGAATCAGGAAATGACTCTTATCTGTCTACTTGCCCTCCTTCACTTACCCTGTCATTTAGAACCTTGCAACCAAGTGATGAGTAAAGACAACGATCATAGAGCTCTCTCAGGTTAATACTGCCACAGCTACATTCCCACTTGGTGCAATTTTAAGATTTGGACGTTTGGAAATGTGAGATCCTTTCCCAAATCTTTGGCTCACTCATTCTGTTATTCTCACCCCTTAAAAGGATGCAACCCATTTCCAGGATCATGATTTCCTTTTTTTTTTTTTTTTCATGTTTTTTTAAAGCTATTATTGTGTGTCCTTACGTTATGGGCCACCTTGGATCCTTTATGGAAACATGTGAACGTATATTAAAAATAAAAAAGTAAAATATGGCCCTACAGCCACACCGGGATTTCATTGCCCTGAGAGAGGAGTTGGGGTGCATCAGTGACTTCCACGAAGCGTATACTTTCAAACAGGCTCCGGGCCAGCCAGTTTCCGGCTTAAGCAAGGAGAATGTTCCAGCGGTAACCAACAAGGAGAACCTGGCGACGCCGGTCTTGACTCCATTCCTGGAGCCGACCCTGGGGAGCGACGGCTCTGCGGTCACGTTCGGGAAAACCCAAGAGGATCCCAAACCATTTTGCGTGGGCAGTGCCCCACCGAGTGTGGACATCACCCCCACCTACACCAAAGACGGAGCTGACGAGGCAGGATCAACCGATGGCAAAGTTCTGAAACCGAAGCCATCTAAGCTGGCAAAGAGAATCGCCAACTCCGCTGGTTACGTGGGTGACCGGTTCAAGTGTGTCGCTACCGGACTGTACGCAGACTCCCGTCAGCTCAGCCGGGAGGAGCGGGCATTGCAGGTGAGCCCCCCCCACCCGAATTTCAGGAGCCTGACCAGTTGTCAGGTTTTTTTAATGTGTGAAGAGGAGGGGGCCGGGGGTATGATAGGGCAGGACACTGGGCTGATTTGGTTAATGAAGCTTAGGATAATTTAAATGTTTGAAATGTGTCCAGTAAGGGGACGTAAGTGGATACTTTAAGTTATTCTGTAGATTTTAAGCGAACTCCACTCGAATGCTGATAACGGAAGTTTTAATTATTGCGAAGGATGTCTAAAAGACTGCATGACATTTACCTATCAATCGCTTTGATTTCTCTGCCGTTACTGTACGTTAACAAATATACCTAAAAGCGCTGCTTAGAATGCCTTACGTGATACTTGGTGGAGGTGTGTAGCGGCCGCATGTCTGTGAGATTCATGCAATTTTTTTTTCCACCCAAAAAACAAACAAACAAACAAAACAAAAACACAAACCTTGCTTAAAGGGATAGAGTATGTATTTAACTTGCTAGTGAATGATAGATGTTGTATAGGAATTTCCTTAAGATATTTTACTTTTAATTAAAACACAAAGACAAATTGTTTTGCAATGTTAAGAAAAATATTGGTTTATGCTTATAAAAATGGCTGAAGTTATCTAAATGATCCATTGAGTGCCCATTTTAATTACATAGATGGAAGGATTACAAGAGGACAGTATTTTATGTCTACCCGCTGCTTACTGTGAGGTCAGTTCTTCAAATTTTTATTACTAGAATCTTCCATAAACCTTTTGAGTTAAATTTCATTTCCAAATATACAAAGGGAAGTTTGTGGGCCATGGTCGTCTTTATTCACTGTGCATTTGTTTTCTTTTCTGTTGTGTTTTTGTTTCGCTTTCTTTGCGTTGTGTTTTTGTTTTGTTTTATTTACCTTCGAAAGAGAATGTCTGTCTGTATGCCACAGTGTATGTATGGCTTTACATACACACCACATATATCTCTACATACATATGGCTTTACGAATAAAGAGTGTGTGACTAGTTACACATAGACACTCTTACATTTTTATCGTTCAATTTTAAAATATCTCAGTTGTATCATAAATTGTGGTTGGTTTTGGGCAAACTTTTCTTTGAAGATACCTTCCTTTAAGGTAAGGGCAGTGAAATAGCTTTGGTGGTAAGGTGTGTCTTTTTTCCATCTCCGTTCTCTTTGTAGCGTGCAGTGATGCGCTTCTCAGAGTTGGAGATGAAAGAGCGAGAAGGTGGCCACCCCACGACCAAAGACTCCGAGGTGCGCAAATTCAGCCCCGCTGACTGGGAAAGGCTGAAAGGAAGTCAGGACAAAAAGCCAAAGTCGGTCGCCCCGGAGGAGGCCATTGCCAACCAGAACGACAGTGAGAGATGTAAGTGAACCCAGGCGGCTCGCGTGTGGTACCACGTCGGTGGGAACGGGGCGCTTCCGCTCCCAGTGCCGAGGGAGGTGAGAGGAAACAGTATGCTTCCGACGGCCCAGCGTCTGGGTGCTGGCTGTTCGGAGAACGGGCTGCTCTGGCCACCCTTCCCAGCTGTGGATTGCAAGGCTGGTTGTCCTTTGGAGCGTTGCGGCATCCAGGAGTGAAGCACCTATGAAATGCTGTTTCCTGGCACGCGTCTCCTTTTTCCGGAGCAATGCTAGTCCTGTAGTTAGTCATAGTCTGATACAGTAGAGCAGAGGAATGGCAGTGCAGGACCTCCGGCGTAGCAGGTATGTGTTCTGTTCTGTAGCAGGTACGGACACGGGTTTTTGGTAGCAGTGGAATGGCACTTGCAGCCAGAGCCAGACCCTCCAGAGTGACAGTCTCCTGTGGGAGGGAGTGGAGAGTACTCGGACTCTCCCTCCAGAGGCAGAGGTTTCGTTCACGTGCGATGAGGGCTGATGAAGGCCCCAGAGAGATGAGCATCATTGTGTTCTGTGGAGGCTCGTTTGCAGTCACGAGGAGCTGACACCACGCTCCGAGGCCGTGGGATCAACGAGGCCGTTCTTCCCACCAGACGGGTGTGTTCTGTTCTGGAGGCCGAACTGGAGAGAAAGCTCGTGTTGGCCTCGAGTCACACTCTGCGGTCCCATCGGCTGCTCCCCCACTGGGGTTGACTTCGGGCTTGGCCCTCGAGACTTCCTGGGCGAATGAGATGCGTTGGCAGCAAGTGGAGGTCTTTCTCCCGCTTTCTTCAGTGTGCGTGCTTGTGGCCTGCGGCCTGCAGCCTGCTCCGGACCCCAGAAACCTCACCGGTGATGGTGAGTGAGGGCACCTCGGTGAACGTCGAGGACAGGGTGGGCATGAAATCCTCCTGAGACGGGACAGTCGGGGGTGGTGGGCACGTTTGGGAGGCCCAGGCCCTTGGACCCGGTCGTAGGGTCGGCGTTCGCCCGCACGCTTAGGTCGTGGGTGCCTGATGCAGTTCGGGAGAATTGTGGTCAGCAGCAGCGTGTGCTTCTCTCTGCTGCTTGGAGCACTGCCCTCCCCCAGCTCATCTTTGGGGTCAGACAAAGGCCTGTGGCCACGGTTCTGGGTAAGCCACACCGGGACCGGTGTGTCCTACGTGGCTCCCGTAGAAGGGGATTTCTGGGGCTAGTCAGTGGCGGCCTTACCCGAGGGATGGGGCTCTTGATGTGCCTGGAGTAGACGATTCCGAGCTCCTCCCCCTCGGGATTGGAATGAAAAACGGAGGGTCCAGGCCACCCTGGAGTGAAGCAGCAAGAAGGCCTCCCTCCTTGCCTGTGCTCACAGCTGACACGCAGCCCTTACCCTCCCGAGTGGCCTCATAACTCAGCTCTTGGGGAAGTTTCTCAGAGAGATGTGGTAAAAGTGGGCAAGGCCAAGTTCACGGGGATGCACTTTTCTGAGGAGGGGATCTGCCTGTTGTGGGTGGACGGTGAGGGAGGCTGGAGGAAGGGAGCGGACAGTTAACCGGCCTCGAGTCTTCTCACCCTTTTCTCCAGCAACGTGGCCAAACCCAGGGTGGCCGCTGCCCTTCACGTCTCAGTGGCCTCACCCGCCCTTCTTCCCAGAGACGTTTGTGTGCGTCCTTCCCAGTCTTTCCTGCTGAGCGTGGAGACGAGAACTCAGTGTGGCTGATGGGGAGCAGGGCCTGAGCCCCAGATGATTCCGAAAGCCCCCTCCCCCCACCGCCTGCCTCCAATATCAGACCGACCGACGGGTCTCTTCCTGGAGCACCCGGGACATGGCCCAGTGAGCCATGAATGGCCACCATGGGAGGGCAGGAGAAGGGTTGGGGAAGGTGAGGGGCTCCGTTTGTAAGGTTGGGGCAATGGAGGTGGGTTCTCCACCCACCCTGTCTTGTAGAGACGTGGGGTTTGTAAATAGCTGGTCAGGAAAGGTGACCTGAAGGGGCCACTGTTCTTACCACGGCCTCCACATCCAAGGCACAGCAGGTGTTCATTCCATTCAGCTGGATATAAATGGGCCTTCTTGTTCTTCGGCCATCATGTCTTGAGCTGATATGGGCTCAGGTCCTTCTCATGGGTGTCGGTGTGGCCGAGAGCCGAGCTGTGAGCACATGGGAGCTGGGGCGGGGATTTGGGGCGGGCAGGGGTCCCAGAGAGGGTCCAGGACGCCTTCAAGATGCCTTCCCCCTTCTGAGGCAGCCCCTACCCATGGAGGGCCCAAGAGCTTCTAAGGTGTGGGTGCTGTTTGCGCAGCCCTGGTTGTCCTGGTGCGGGTGCATCTTGTTCCTAGGGGCTTGTGAAATTAACTTGAAAACACAGTGGCCGAGATACTCATTTATTCTTTATGATCACATGGGTGGCTGAGTGAAATTTTTATTTTGGAAGTTCACCAAATGAGTTTGGAGGTTCCTCAGACTTGGAAGTTCATCACTAGGTACCCTCAGCGGCATTTGAAGATGGGGCGGGGCAAGGAGGCATTGGTCCCTTCCTTCTCAAACTTGGAGTAACCATCTCCCTTGCCAGCCACTTGGCTGGGACAGGCCTAGGACCTGCTCAGTGGCAGTGCCTGGCCAGGAGCTGGAGGAAGCCTCAGTCGAGGGGCTTCATGAAACTTCTTTGCTCAGGGAACTTCTCTTCCAGCTGAGCACCTGCACGTTTGTAAACTACTTTGGAACAGAGATCCCCTGCACTCCTTGTGTAGCGGGTGTAACTTTGAACAAGGTTAGCCCTGACTGGAGGTGCTATTATAGTTAAGCTACAGAGAAGGGGATTTTAATCCTGGGGAGCCTTCCAGCGACTCAGAACCCTCTCACCTTGTTTAGGCCTCACTGGGCATGGCTCAACAGTGGTGAGGGTGCTTTGCTGCCACAATGACTTGTAAATGTTGCTGTGGTGATGCTTCTGTAAGGTGATGCTTCTGTGAGGTGATGCTATGGTACAACCATAATGAATTTGGGATATATGTGCTGTGAGTCATAGGACCATGCTGCAGGGACCACGTGCACATCTTGCTTAGACTGGGTGACCAAGGGCATATGGCTTCCCACTTTCAGAAGGGCCAAAAGTAGCAATGATGGCAAAGCCTGATGGTTAGGATCCCCGTGTATCTATTTATCTCCCCATCTCCTTTGCCCTCAAGGGTCATCCTCCTGTGGGTCGTGGTTAGAACAGTCTTTGAGAAGCTCCAAGTGACACGGAGCCTCTACCCCATAGCTGGTGGCCATGGGCATCTTGGGCAGTCGGGGTGGGTGTCCTTCAGGGTTATTACTGGCCTGGGTAAGGTCACACTAGCGTAAGGTCTTGGGGGGCCTTAGCTGAGGGGAATTGAGATCTTTGCCCTAAAAGGCTCCGGGGTTGGGGGAAGGGTGGATGGACCTAGTTTGGAAAAAGAAACTTTCAAATTGGACATGGAGGTTCTTAAGGTAGCCCTTCCGTTCCTCCATGGATCCCCTCCCACGGAGCTTTTAGGGAAGGCTGATTGGAGCAGATTGGACCAGAGAAGTCCAATGGTGTAACCAGCAGGGCTCACCTCTTAAAATTTCCTACATTTCAGGCCTAAAATTCAGGCTGGTCTGAAAGTCTTGGCATCCTTTGCTTAAGGGGATTTTTCCAGCCTTTCTCTATGCTTAGCCTGGCCCGTGATTATGAAGCCCACCCTGGAGGGAGGCTAGCAGTAACATTCCCACTTTACAAGTGAAGGGGGCCGAAT